>NC_056734.1:175052023-175087023 GCF_019279795.1 Protopterus annectens
GCAGGGATGTTTAGCAGTTGTTAAAATTAGGTCTTGCCCTACTGAAGGGCTAACTTCTTTATCTTTTTTGCCAATATTAGAGTGTAATCGAGGTGCACTTTGCACTACATATCTGGTTTATATACAGTCAGTGAGACAGAATGCACTGTGTTATGTGATCATTTGAAATTATCCTCAAACTTGCCATGTGATAAGCTTTTTAAATCAAATAATTTATTTTTGTACATATCCGTTAACATTTTAATAACTGAACATTTTTAGTTTTCAGTATCATGTTTAACTCTTGAACTATCTGTTTTCTTCAACGGCCTTTCATATCTAGAGAATTTAACAGGTGTATTCACTTTAGAATCTGATCTTCCTTTGGGGACAGTTTCAGTGCAGGTTTTCATGAGGATGTAACTTGACTAATGTGACTTATAACTGTCATAGTTCTCACAGTCTCTATCAGCTTGCAATAATATTGGTTATCAGAATTCTGGCTGCTCTCCTTGGAATTTTGATATATAGGTCTTGCACAAATGCCTGTGATTCCTCCCATACAGCAATTCACACCCTCCACCATCCCCCGAACAACAAAGAATCGTAGTTTGGCTGCTTAACAACAGCTTCAGTATATGAACTTTTTCAGTGTTTTTTTTTTTTTGTTTTGTTTTTATTCTTACTCTTTCTCCAGTCTAGAAATCTGGTAGCTTCCTATAGTATCTTCCGTAATGGTACTTTAGTCTTTCCTGATTTCTGTTTAGCATTTCCTATATTTTGTATTAATTTGCAGGCATCAGCAATGCAACTGAAGGTAATATGGTTTTCAGCCTTCTGGCTATTAACACATGAGCTGGCGAGAGAATGAATCCCTGCAGTAGAGTTATTTCTTCCAAAATTGAAAGATGACATTCCCCACAACTTTTCCTACTGCTGTTTCTCATGAGATTCTTCATTCTTTAGATAATTCTCTCTAATTGATTATTTGGTTGTGAATAGTGTAAACTGGATGTCACATGCTTGGATTTTCACTCATGCACAGATCCCTCAGAATTCCTGACATTTATTGTGAGGAACATCACCAGATGTGACATCAAGTAGTCCCTGTACATTTTTATGCCTAGGCACCAGTCATATTTGTATCTGTGTCTGTTAATTTACTTATTTTAGAGAATGTTGAATAATAATATTATGTACATATAAACTTCAGTATACTTTGAATTGGAACAAATCAGCACGCACTTTGCAATATGGATAATATGAAACTAGGTATACCAGCATCTCTTCTGTTGGATTGGTGTTATAGCATACATTGCATCTGGCACAGCTCTGTGCTACATTTTCAATTTGAGTCAACATTCCTAACAGTACACCATATCTTTTGCTCTTTCTTTGCTCTTTACTATTCACAGATATGATCTCTTTATACTCTCACACTTTTGTCTTCTCATTTAATTGGAAACTATTATATCAGATCTCAGTAGTATGCTGAGGTTGGCAATAATGGCTGAGGTTTTTACCTTACAGTTACAAAGATGCAGGGTTTGATTCTCACATGGGCCAATTGGCTAGGCTTAAAATGGCCCACAAAGGTAGTTAGCCTAGTAATATTCTATGAACCTATAACCTATCCCTTGGACCAAGCTTATTTCTTTTTTGTAAAAAAATAAACAATAAAAACATTGAATTTCTTTCCTTACTGATGAGTTTTACTCAGGCTAGCTTCTTATTGTAATGTCTTTTAGTCAATACATGTGCAAGTCAGTGTCAATACATTTCTATAATTCTTTAATATTTTCTTCAGAATTGCACAAAAAAACTCAAGTTATTACTCTAACATTCTTCATGTTTCTGTGGTAAATGCTCACTATAGCATGTATATGTAATTTTTTGCCTGGTCTATGTTTCATCTTTAGATAATATTTTTATATAATTAAGTTACATCCTCAGCCATCCTCAGTAATATGGGAGGTGTTTTGTAGAGAGGCTTCCTGAATATGCTATGCAAGGCTTTGTGATCTGCTTACACGGTTTACTATCAAAATCCTGAACATAAAAAAGTATTTGATCAAAATATTGTGCTATTATATCAATGTGCGGAATATTAATTAGATGACAATGTCAAACCGAAATATAGACAATACAGAATTCGGCATATTCAATATCAGTTGTTATACCTGCTGCCACGTAAACCGACCTGCTTTCCAGCAGTATGAATGTACGCAGTTCAGTACTGCACATCTCTGAAATACATGTTTTTGAAGGGGGACACCCCCATCCCCTGCAAATTACATATTTCAAATCCAGCATCTTGCTACAGTGAGGAAAAGGGTAAATTTTCCTGATCTGCACTATACCGTGATCTCTAGTCTTAACATCGACCATATATGAGTGAATGCATAGTGGCATTCGCTGCACAGAACACTTGTATCATTGTAGGTCGGCAATAAAGAAATCATCCAACACACATTCGGCATTCCTGTATTCACCGAACCTCAACTCTACATTTTTATACTTTTGTCTTTACCATAGAGATATTCATGGAAGTTCTCAGTTTCATACACTGCTGCTAAAAGTTACTTTTCTAATTAATTGAGCATATATGTTTTGTGCATTTGTAGCTGATCCCGACCATAGGTGATAGGTTTATCCTTTCGTAAGTTCAAAGCTCCTATATTGTTTGGGAAGCACCTACTAGCAACATAATTGACTTATTGACATCATAGTATTTAAAATGGAACATCTGCAGCTATTTTAATTTTTTGCCCCTTTACTTGTAGATCATCAAACATACAACAGTCAGACTTGGCCCATTCATTCCCTTGTACTGTTAACCCCAGTACAGGGGAGAGAAACCCTTTTTCCTTCCGGTCACTACTAAGTCTGTAATCACAGATGTACCAGACCTTGCATGTGGAGCTGTGTTGAAGTGGGTGAAACTCCAGGACATTCTAACAAGAAAGCTAAGTTAAACCACATAAATTAAAAAAAAGATGGCTGTAATAAATGCTGTCAGATCTCTTAACTATCTTTGGGACCCAGGCTCCCTGCTTGTAGTCAGAGACAACACCACAGTGATCTGGTACATAAACAAACAGGGGAAAGGAGATCCTAACCAATGTGCAGACTGAATATGATATCCTGGGAAATAGCAACTCAGCATAATCTGTACCTTCATGCTACCTACATTCTGTTAGAGTGAAACATTATTGGAAGTAAGCTGAGTAGGACAAGGACAGACTCTCACAAATAGAATTTGCACCCATGGATCTTCCAGGAATTGATCAATTTTTGGGAAAATCCTAAAGTATACATATTTGCCTCCAGCCACAACAGACCCTTAAAGAATTTCTGCTCCAGACCCCTTTTACAAAGGCCAGGAAGAGAGATGCCTTTTCATTCCCATGGATGGGAATTTCCTGTATACTTTTATACCATTTCCTCCGATAATCAGGTTTCATCTAAATATTCAGAAGGACTCCTCAAAGATAATTGTGGTGACTCCCTTTTGGTCAAGACATGAATGAATGTTCTTCATATTGATCAGTACTGCATTTGCTTAAGCTATATGGGTTACATCCTGCTGAGGATATAACAGCTGGCCAGGTTCCAAAACTTCATAACAACTTCCACATGCCCATTCCATTAGACATTTTGAGATCAGCAGACTAAAAAGACAGGTTTGGGTGCCAAGCCCCTCTGAGCTTTCCTGTTGCTGAGAAGAACACTCCTCTGTGGGCTTTTGAGGATCGATGGTCAGATAAAATTATGTTGTTGGGCAGATAAGTTCCCTTGGGGAAAAACTTCCGCATTCTTTTTAAAGTTGTTTAAACTATGTTTTGTGAGAAACAACTAATTTTAAGGTAAGTTAAAGTATTTTCCTTGACTGTTTCATGACTTTTGTACTTTTTAAATTGAAGCATACTTTTTTGCTTTTGTTGAAAACAAATTGTTAAAAGTTGAACAACAAGACAAAAAGCAGGTACCAAGGTACTGAATATCTGCAGTACTAAAAACAGGAACATATCAATGAAAAAACTCCACAGACCACCAGGCTAAAACAACAATCTTTAATACAAATGTAGTAAGTGCTTTCAGGATACACCCTTCATCAGACTGATTTCTTGATTCCAAGACTTGTGATGATCGGTTAAGACAGTTTAAAAACTCTGACAGTATTAAATGTTTCCATAATTTGTCTGCAAGTGAGAGGGAAGCATTGAGAACTTTGATAGATAATACTGAAGTTGTGATAAGACCTGCGGACAAGGGATGGGTGATTGATGGATTCAGTATGTTATGTTAATAAAATTAAATGCATGCTTGAGCAGGAAGACACCTACATGCAAATTACACCATTGCACGAGTTAAAAGTGTTTTTTTTTCTGAATTAAGGGACTGTGATGTTATAACTGATGATATTTTTTCATTCATTTCAGTAGTGCACCCAGTTGTACCTATATTTAAAGCATTACCTAAGATACATAAAGATGCAACAGATTCACCCCTAAGACCTATAGTTTCAGGCAGGGGGTGGATTACCGAATGCTGTTCCCTCTGGTTTGAATTTAAGTTGAGACCGGTGGTCTTATCTGTACCTAGAATTTTAAAGGATAGTACCCATTTTTTGACAAGTTTGTATGAGTTTTTATCCAGTAGGAGCTTTAATAGTCATTTGTTTTTAGTTACTTTAGATGTGCAGAGTCTGTTTGCCATCATACCTAATAGGTATGACGTGCAAGCGATTAAGCAGTTTGTATGATTATATAGTAGTTTGGACAGGAAGATATTGTTACAGGTAACACCATTATTAGATGTAATATTAGAGAACAATATATTTCTCTTTGAACAACAGCATTATTGGCAACACTGGGGGGTAGCCATAGGCACCCCTGTGCGAATTCATATGCCAACTTAGTATTGGCCCAGTGGGAAGAAGAAGTTTTCATTCAGGTTGATCATGAATCGAAGGAAGTTTTAGTTTTTTATTCACAATTTGTCGATGACATATTCCTGTTGTGGACGGGTACAGTAGAAGCATTGAGGAATTTTGTCCTCTATTAGAGTCTACTACTAGCTGCGGTGGTGGTGCTGCCGTAGCGTTGTCACCTCACAGTAAGACGTTGTCCTGTTCAATTCTCAGCTAAAGTGTCTTCTGTGTGGAGACATGCGTGAATGGGCGTACCTTCGTTGAAGGTTGTGCGTCAGGACTGGCAACTCGGCACGTAAAAATCTACCGCCAATCATTAGCGGACCGGAGTTCCGCTGTGGAGACCCCTAACCGGGAAAAGTCGAAAGACACAACTTAGAGTCTAATACAAATTTTTTACATTTCACAACAGAGTATTCTTATACTGAGATGGAGTTTTTAGATATAAAATTAGAATGTGATGAGTTTAATAGGATTAATATGAAATTTTTTAGGAAACAATGTTGAAGGAATGGGTTGTTAGTGAAGAATAGTATTCACCCTGGTTTTGTTTTTTGTAACATTATTGTAGGTAAGACCTATAGGACATCAAGGCTATGCACAGATGAAGGACAACTATGCAATGAGATAGGAGATTTGAAATCTCATTTCACTACTAGAGGATATCATTCCAGTGAAGTGAATAAGGTGGTAAATGACACTTTGCAATTGAGAGAGACCAGAACAGCTCCATGGTATTCTAGGAAAGGTCTGGAAAACAGGCTCAGAAGGGTAGTAGATTGGGCTAAACAGAAAGACGACATGAATTAATA
Source organism: Protopterus annectens (assembly GCF_019279795.1). Taxonomy (NCBI): domain Eukaryota; kingdom Metazoa; phylum Chordata; order Ceratodontiformes; family Protopteridae; genus Protopterus; species Protopterus annectens. The sequence continues at coordinate 175,057,748 of NC_056734.1, forward strand.
TATTACATACAGTAGTGACATTTGTGACATAATATGGAATAACTGGAGAATTTACAGGCTGATGATGCTTTGAGAGGGTTGGATGGAGATGCTCCCAATTTTGTAGACAAATGAAGTAGGAATTTGAAACAGATTCTGTGTGATAGAGACAGAAATAAGGTTAGTGGAACTGGGAGGTATGGAACGTATTCCTGCAAGCATTGTAAAGCATGCAGATACATATCCAAAGACTACATGTTTGTCCATCCTGTCAGTCAAAGGGTATATTCTCCATAGCTGCAAGCAAATTGTAATACGGTCAATGTGGTATATTTAGCTAGGTGCATAGGAGGTTACTAGGCTTACAGCCCTAGAGCCCTTACAAGCCTAGCCATATTTATCCTGCGTTAATTCAGTTAGGTGAGTGAAGATCACAGAGGAAAGGATGGTAGTTGATTCTTCCTCTGTCCAGGAGGGACAGGATGCCACCCCAGAAGTGAATTTGCGGTCACCCATCCATTGATCTAGGTTGCATTTGAAGAGGGTTAGGGAGGGGCTCTATTTCATGTGAATTAGAAACTTGTTCCAGGGAAGTGTCAATCTCTAAGAGATGTCTCTATCTCTCCAGCATGACCTATTCATGTCAAAGGCTAGATTAAGATCTCTGGAGCGAGTGACCCTCCTGCAGTTTGATTTATAAATGTATAGCATTTCCATTAGGGCCAGGCCAGAGACTGCCCTGTAAGCCAGGCATAGCTCACCCCTTAGCAACCTGTAGGAGAATACAGGGACACGGCTTTCAGTCTTTCTGTGTAAGACTTGTTTTGTGTATCCTGTAATTTCTTGGTGAGAAACCTTTGTGGTCTTTCCAGTTGTTGTAGGTGTCTGGTGAGGTGCATGTAAAAGAAATTGTTCATCATTTTATGTAGGGAAGACCAACTGTAAGTTTAAGACTAGGATTTTGAGGCATTTATCAGCCATACGTCTGCATGAAGTGCATAATGCTCTGTATCAACATGAACATCAAGGACATTTTTTTAATTTATGGCCTTACAGGTACCTAAAATCATTTCAAGGGGTGGTGATCTGGTTACTTTTACTGAGTACTGTGAAACAAAATGGATTATAGAACTTGAGGCAGATAGAAGTCCAAGTTTGAATGGGATTGTACCTTTAAAACCTGTATTAAAGAGGCGGTGACCATGTGTTCAGGGTTTTGACTGTTGATGGGTAATTGTTGTTTTAAATAATGAGCTTGTACTACAAGGAATTAGTCTGATGAAGGGTGTATCCTGAAAGTGCTTACTACATTTGTATTAAAGGTTGCTGTTTTAGCCCGGTGGCGTGTGGAGTTTTTTCGTTGAGTTGTTAAAAGTTGTTTAAAACTATTATTTCTGTGAAGAAAATATGTTTATTTTACTTTTTGGAGCTGGTTACAGTATCTAAAATACTTTTATATTATTTTTGCAGGAAAGCTACCTTTTTGTGACGTTCCTACTTTACTAACTATTGCTGTTATTCTCCTCAGGAAACAAGCACCTTTTTCAGCTTGACCATGGAACAAGCTACCAGTCCCTTGGTTGTGCCTTTTTACAGCCACAAAAGAAAAAGTTAAGTCAGTAGCCTTTGGCATCACAGCAGGCTGATAATTTACAACAGGTGGATGACTCTGCTGTGGCTAAATCTGGTTCTTCAGACCACTCATTTTTTCTTCACATTCCTCTGGTGGTGTTCATACAGCCACCTTGGACTGAAGGTTAGCCACATCCTCTGCAACTGTTTGGGCCCCCTCTGTAGACAAAGAAGAGCCACTCTTGTCATTCATTCACGGAAGAAGGGGCATGGAATGTGCTCCTGCTTAGCCAGAATGTTGTGCCCATTCCTGTGGAAGCTGTTGCTGGCAATAATGGTTCTTTTCCCCTAATGTTCATGTCAAAAAGTGTCAGTAAAGTAAACATTTGGCTTCTCCTGTGTCAGTTTCTCTGGACAGGCGTAATTTATTGTGTATGACTCAGGACCTTGTACAGAGTATTGACCCTTCTTATAAGGTTGTTTCTGGTAAAAGGAAAAAAGGCAATTCCTCTTTCCCTAAAAAGGTTGAAGAAATGGAGTCGGTATGGAATGTGAAGTGACATGTGTAGTCCTTTCTCCTTAGATTCCTGATTCAGACTCTGAGAGGAGTGTGGTATCTGAATCTCACTGTGAGAGATTCTCTTTCTCTGAGGCTATTTTTGGAATGAGACATTGTTTTCAGTTGGAGAACATTGAGGAGTCTCAGTCCCTTATAAAATACTATGATTTGCTACAACTGTAATTACCAAAACCCTCATTCCCCCACCCCCAGACATTGCTGTTAGCACTGGAGAATGTGGTTTCACTAACATCCACCCTGCTGCCCTAAAGAAAGCAGATAGGATGTACAAGGTTCCTCAGAGATTTTATACACTAATCCAAGACCTGGCTGAGTAGCTATAGTTTTAGTTAATCCAGCTGCTACCAAGCATTTTGTTAATTCTAATCCTTCTCCTTCTGATAAGGATGGTAAATATATTAATACGTTTTGGAAACATAGTGGTTTTCAACTTTGAATTTTTAGAATTCCTTAATTGTCAGGCTTATATATTTAAGTTTATTCTGCCTAACTCTGAAAGTAAAAGGAATGTGTTGGCTGCAGTTTCCTCTTGTGAGGCAAAATTTGCTTTGTGTAGTTTCATTCTTCTATTTGTGAGGTCACTACTCATTGATTGAAGTGTGTTTATGACTCTACCATACTACTTACAGAGCTGCTGCCACCACTGATACCATTTTAAGGAGTTTTGCCTGTCTGCATTCTTAGAACCCCCCCCCCCCCCGGAAGATATAAAAAATGAAATTTTGAATTATCCTTTTGATATAGATTTGTTGTTTGGACCCTTTGATGCAAAGGTTATCAAAACATGTGATGACAAAGGTACAGCGATTCAGGAAATCTCTCAGATTTTTCAGCTCTCCTTTTCTAAATTCTCCGAGGCATTTTTTTTTTTGCTCCCTCATCTAGTTTTGGCAAGAAACAAAATCAACTGTCATCGCAAAATGTTTTTAAGCAGACATTTGAAAAACGATGGCAGGGAGTTTTCAAAAAGAATGCAGGATCCCACCCCAGAATAAATGACAGTCAGATAAAACAGAATGACTATATAAGGGCCCCCAACCCCACTCTGGCAATCCCTTACCCCCTCCAGAAGATCTAAATCTCCAATTCTATTTTTGGTAACAGATTGTTTCAGACAAATGGGCCCTGAATATGATCCTTCTAGGATACAAATGGGAGTGTGAGGAAATTCCTCCTCTTCAGGGGATTCCTCCTTATCTGACAGACAAAACACTTTTCTTTCCTCCTGTTCTACAAACATATGTTGTGTCATGAGGAAATAGAAGCTGTTCCTACTCCTCAGATGGCAAAGCATTTTACTCAAGAATGTTTTTAGTGCCAAAGAAAAAAACTTCCTGGAGATCAGTTCTGGATCTTTCTTTCCTGAATCAGTTTGTGATAGAGCCCAAGTTCAAAATACTTTTACTTCATTTGAGCTTTCTATTAACCTTAGATTTAAAAGATGCATATCATGATATTCCTATTCATTCATATTTCAGATATTTGTTAGGATTTTGTGTATCTGGATCATATTATCAGTTCTCTGCCTTACTTTTTGGGCTAGCCACTGCTCCAAGAGTAAGTGTCAAGCTTATATTATAGCTCATTGTAGGCGAGAGAGTATCTATATTTTTGATATTTAAATGACTTGTTTATCTTTGCAGAGTCTTTCTGTCAGGACTCCTACACCTGGATAAGAGATCTCTTGCACAGACTGAGATTCCAAGAGAACATTCAAAATACTTTTTGCCCCGATCACACAGGATTGTGGTTCTGGGGTACATACTAGATACCTTAGTACAGCATTTTCCTTCCACAGGAGGAAAATAGATCTATATTTAGATCTGTTTCAGAGGTTTTCCACTTAGACTTCAGTTTCTTTGAGGGAATAATTCAGGACTCTGGGTATCATGCTATCCATGATTCTCATGAAACTTCTTGCAAGACTCCACATGAGAAAGGTGCAATGACATCTGAAATATCTTTGGTCCGAGGATAAACACCTATTATCTCTTCAAATTCCAGTTCTGGGATGTGTGAAAAGGGAAATCACTTAGTGGAGATATAACATTTCTCTGAATCCAGGTCTCCCAGTCTCCCCTTCTGCTCCAAAGCAGTCATTCACTACACATGCCTCATACTTTGCTTGGGGATCAGTATTAATAGGATTAAAAGTGTAAGGTCTCTCTGACAAGAAAGACTGACAGACCAAAACACACAAACCTAAAAGAGATGCCATTTCTTAAAAGGTCTCTCAATTCTATGAATCATCTAGTTGCCCCAGGACCTTTTCAAGTAATTACAGACAATATCACAGTTAAGTGGTACATAAGCAAGGGGGGAACCAAATCTTACTCATTTTGCACACTATCCATGTTAGCATAGGATATATCTTTACAGCATATCTCACTCTACAGGTATTTTACATTCCATCAGAACAAAATTGTGTGGCGAACAAGCTGAGCGTGACCAAGGCAGACCTTGTTTGCCTCTTCTCTAAACAATCATCAGGTAAAGTTATGTTCCAGGATTCCATGTAAGAAAGCCTATAAGACAGATGCCTTTTCCTTTCCTTGGACAGAAATGTATGCTTTTCCACCCTTTCCACTGATATCCATGGTATGTCTGAAGATTCAGAAGGAATCCCCAGGATGATTGTGGTGACTCCCTTCAGGCCCAGGTAACCGTGGTTTTCCATTTTTTTGGAAATGGTTAGGGGCAATTATCACAGACTGGATCTACTCACACAAGAATAGGGGTATTTGATACACCCTGACCCCAAACAAGTACAACCGACTGCCTGGATGTTAGGGTCTTAAAACCTTTTAATCACCTGTTTACTGATGATGTATAATAGGTGCTAATAGAAGCAAGAAAACCTGCTATTAGAAAATCATTTATAAGCAAATGGAAAACATTTTAGTTGTTGCTAACAAAATAACTAGTACACATTGATGGCTGGTGTTTCTCTGGTTTTACATTATTCATGTGAGGTACTATCCTAAGGCCTGTTTTACTCTTCTGTCAAAGTTTATTTATCAACCAGTTCAGCATGTCTATCCATGGATCCCCCAATTTCAATTTAAGCTCATATAAAAATGTTTTTGAAAGGGTTGCTACATAAGAAGCCTCTCAGAAAAACAGTTGCTCCTCCTTGGGATCTTAATTCTTTGTTAAAGAAGCTAACACTTGCTCAGTTTTAATTTGCTAACCTGGCTGATTTGAGGTTCTTAACATGGAAAACTGTTTTACTGACTGGTCTGACATTGCCAGAAGAGTATCTGAGTTGCAAACACTTATGGTGGGTCAATCATCTTTCACAGAGACAGAGTTTCTTTGACAGCTAATCCTTTTATGCCTAAAATGGTATTTAAGTTTACTTTAAACCAGTCTGTCCATCTCCCTGTGTTCTTTTTTGAACCCAAAATGAGGGGAAAAAGATACTCCATACCCTGGATGTCCACAGACTACTCAGGTACTATCCTGACAGAAATAAATCCTTCACAGCTTCTGATCAGTTGTTCATTTCTTAAGCAGACTATTTCCAAAGGGTTGTCTCTGGCTATAACCTTTTGTTATTCTCACCACAGCAAAACTATTACAGGCAGGGTCAAGACGAATTCTACCAGGGGTGTCACTTCATCTATGGCTTTTTGGAAAGGGATGGACTCTAGAAGTGCTCTAAAAGCAGGAACGTGGTCCTCTGTGTATACTTTTACAAAGCACTACAAATTGGATTCCTTTTCTGGGTCTAAGGCTTTTCTAGGACCATTCTCCAAGGGCTCCTGGACACTGCTCCATTCATCTATCAGTTATTCTATGTTATGGTAATCTTCCTATATAGTTAAGGTTACTGCAGCAGTGATTAATATGATGAATATAGTACAGTCGTGTAAGTAAACTTGCCATAACAGTAGGTATTAAAATGATCATTGCTGCAGTAGCCACTTACCCCCTTCCTCCATCTCCATTGTTTCTTGGGGTGTTTTTTGCCAGTGTGTAGATTTTTATTTTCTGTTGTTCCTAGCATTGTCTTTTCAGGGCTCATTGTCGCTGTTTCTGTTGGCATGGAAACTCTGAAGGGTTTGGTGCCCAAACCTGTCTTTTTAATCAAGTCAGCTTCAGCTGACTGATGGTTTGGATGCATGGGAGATGCCTCAAAGCTTTGGAAGCTGGCCAGCTATTATATCCTTGCAGGCTATAACTCATATAGCTTAGACGACTGCAGGAGTGATCAATATGATGAATATGGTACAGTTGTATAAGTAAACTTACCATAATGATAGATGTTCAGATGATTACTGCTGCAGTAGTTGCTCCCTCCCATCACCCCCTTGTTTTTTTTTTTTTTATGTCATGGTGTGGACACGTATTTTTTTATCTTTTCATACCAATATCCTCTTGGGTCTTAGCTTCCCTCTCTTTATTGGCATGAAAGCTGTGAAGGGCTTGGCACCCAAAGTTGTCTTTTTAGTCAGCTCAACTAGAGTTGACTAACAGTTTGGGATTGTGAAAGGTGCCCTGAAGCTTTGGAAACTGTTTGGTTGTTATGTCCCATGCAGGATATAACCCATATAGCTTAGGCTACTGCAGCAGTGATCATTCAGACATTTACTTGTATGGTACATTTACTTACGCAATTGTACTTTCTCCTTTTTCATTTGATACACGCTTGCCTTCAGCTTCTTCAATCAAATGCCTGGATGATAGAATTTTAGTACCTTTCAGGCACCTGTTTTAGGATGTGCAGCAGGTATTAAAGGAGTCAAAGAATATTGCTACTGGAAAATTATGTGTGTGTAAGTAGACAAGATTTTTTGTGGGTGCCAAAAGATGCTGCTGATAGGGATGACTGCAATTAGGGGTACAGAGAATAGGCAAGAGGGGTCTAGAATTCACTGGAGAAAATTGGGAAAGGAACCAAGATATTGGGAGCAAATAAATAATGGAAAGATAATAGAATATGATGAGGCCAAGAATACATTTAGACCACAGGTGAGAGATTGTCTTCCCCATCATGGATTGATATCAGAGTATAGGCAGAAAGAAAGGAATAGGGGGAATATTAAGTAAATGACTAGCAGTGGTAGAGTTTTTAATAGAATCTAGAACAGAAGCTGCTGTTAAAAAGGGATAATTTGTAGGGGATATAAAATATTACTAAGCACAGATAAGACAGTGGTAATGACAGCAAATTGGGGAAATTAGAAGAAGCTGAGAATAGAGATAGAAGGGAAGATAGTGGAACAGGTAAACAGCTTCAAGTATTTGGGAGGAGTAGTTGAGGAGAAGGGTAGTCTGAATGAAAAGGTCAAAGCTAGAATCAGAGGGGCTGCAGCCAACTGGCATAGAGTATCAGGTGTAGTCTATGACAGATGAATGCCAAAGAAGGTGAAAAGTAAAGTGTACAAGACAGTGGTGTTACCAGTACTATTGTATGGTACAAAAACCTGGGCAGTAAAGGCAGAACATTTGAAGAAGCTAGAGGTGATGTAATTGAACTGTCTGAGAAGGGTGGTAGGATGCACACTGTGGGACAGACGAAGAAATGAAGACATAAGAGCAGAAGCCAAAGTAGCTCCAATTGCAGAAAAGATCAAAGAGAACAGTTTACGGTGGTTTGGGCACATGTATAGAAAAGCAGAAGACAGTCTGGTGAGGAAGATTTGGGACAGACAGGATGAAGGTAAGAGGAAGCGAGGATGTCCAGCAAAGAGGTGGATGGATTGTGTGAAAGAAGATCTGTGACAGTCAGGCATGAGTGTTCAAGAAGGCAGGAGTGTGGCACTGAATTGAGAGAGTTGGCGACAGTTAACATGATACCCCGACCCCATGTAGAAAAATGGGAAAAAGGAGGCTGATGATGGCGATGATGATAAAATATTGCATGATAACTATAGGAATTAATCATATGAGGTTAGAAAGGATTGGGGCGAGAGACTAGATAAGTAATTCACAGGAAACAATGTGGGGATATGCTATATGTATGGCTCCTGTAGATCAATATGTGTGTATATACCTTTAAGAAGCTATCCAAGGGCTTGCACAAGTGTATAAATACTGGGCACCTGAGAGCCTGACTGCCATTTTGTAGTAAGGTGTTGAGATGAAAGCATGTATGTATGTAAGGTCTGTCTGTTAACTAGTTTGTCAATATTTTATGATGCTGCTGTCCATCCTGATGTGCTTGTATGTATTAAAGCATCTAACCCCCCACCTGCTTGCTAGAGAAGGATGAGTGACAGTTCCCAAATATGCAAAACTGTCTAGATATTTATTACCTGTGCTTGGAAGTGTTTGCATAGGTATTTTTATATCCCAAGCAGACTTCAAAGAATTTTTCCTCAGGTAAGTTATAAATGTTGGAGGTGTTTTGAGGAAAAAAAGGGAGTGTAATGAATTGGCAAACTTTAAAAATTTCCTGCAGACTACGCTGACAGAAATACTGGGTGAGCAAATTTGTGTAACTAAGGAAATTACTTTTTGAGCTGTGACACAGAATCGGAATTGCCTAGACATAGAAAGGCCTTGCTGAGTTTAATTATGGTGGCTGCCAAAAAAAACAGTTACTAGAAAATGGAAATCAAAAGCTAAACCAACAGTACTAGAAGTAGCGAATATAGTAACAGAGACAAAAAAATGGAAGTGTGCTGTTTAGAAAAGGATAGGTGCAAATTACATAGAAAAAATGGGAATTGTGGGAACAATACGTGCAGAATAACATTGTGGAGGAGAAATGAGGTTTAGGACAAGGCTGAAATTGAATGAGCTATGTAATGTTTGGTTGACAATGACTGTAGAGAGGATTATATGTGATGTATAATGCTTTCAACTGAAAATATGTCAATATGGATTGTTTTCATTTATATAAATGTATAATTGCCTGTGTCATAAGTGATAATTCAACAAAGATGTTTCTTGTTAAAAAAACAATTAACAACTGTTTTACCAGTATCTCTACAGAAATTGATGTTAGTTAATGTAAGCATAATGAAAGGCACATTTGAGATCATGTAAACCACTGCAGATTTTGCTATTAAATATGTTACTGCTTTAAAACAGGCTGAGCTGTCAGCAGAAACTTTATATGACAAGGTGGAAAGAATGCATACACAATGTAAATTGTTTCTTTTTCTGCCATTTTTGCCCCTATTGCCTCCCAATCCTCACCTCCTCCCTGACCAAGTGACCCATTGATTCCACCTCTATAATGAGGGTCAGCTTGAGGAAACCACCATTTATGCTGTGACACAAGGGAAATACTGCCAGCCCAGCTAGCTGGACTTTTGTAAATTATATGTCATTTGTGAATATTAATATGATTTATATAGGAATGTAACAAAAGGAGACACTGCCAGCCCAGCTATCTGGAATTTTTATAAATAGTTATGTAATTTGTGAATAACAACATCATGAAATTGCTTGTGTTGCCAAATGCATTAGAAATATATGTTATGTGTATATTAAACTACTGGTACAGAACTGTGTGTTGAGCAGAGTTTGTACAGTACTGAGCTTCAAGAATGTGTCCACAATGTACCCTACTGGAAAAGAACAGAAATGTATGTAAACTATATACATGTGCAGATGTATATGTTTAATAGTCGAAACTGGAACATACAGAGTTAACTTGCAAAACCTCAAGAAAATAAGTTGAAATTAAATTGTTTTACGATTGTGCTATAAAAGTTTGTTTCAATGCAGCAAGGAGACAGGATATCTAGATCTAGGGTGCCTTCTGCATTATTTTGTAAGTGTTTTATTGTTTTATGACTTTCAGCTCTGAACAAACATCTGAAGGATATGTATTCTTCACACAGAGATGTTAAATGACAAAATGGGTTTAGCTTGGAAACAGAACTCAGATGACAAAAAAGTGATGTCATCCAAGCTAACTCAGCAGTAATATATGATATTAATTTAAAAACTCTCTCAGAGAGAGACTGGGCATTTTGTATTTTGTCTTGGACCTAGCAAGAACATCCACTCATCATCAGCACTACGTCTGCACTTGCCTTGCTGTAAGTAAGTTTTTAGGGCATAGTAATGCATTAGATATAGTTAGGAATATAATAAATATTAGTTTAGATGTTTTCTGTATTTATTTGAGACTGTCCTGCAATGTTGTTTTAAATACTTCATGTGATTTTGAACTCTGAAGTAACTGTGTTTGTGTACTGAGTATTGTCTTGTTCTTTTATTATTTATTATTAAGTATATTTAAACCTGTCTTTGTGGCTGATATTTGTGAGACATATTTAAGCTGTTAGAGTACTTGCATATGTATTTGGTGACACTGTACAGGGCACTCCTAAATAGCCTTGCTTGGTCAGACTATCATTTGGATTAGTAGTAACATTACACAGTAGGATTGGACACCCTTTGTTAAGGGCCTTAAGTAGCTGATAAAGAGTTGGCTGGTGGCAGCTGGAACTACCTTATAGTCTGAGCAAATGAGAGAATAGATAGTAAGCCTGTGCCAGCCTTCCCCAGGTGTGTGTGTGTGTGTGCTTGTATATAAATCAAATCTCAAAGTGTGTGTGTGTCAGCTACATGGGCAGGGACATGAAGCACTGGTTGGACAGAGAGGGTGCTGGAGGTCTTAGCTTGGTCACTTGGCTGAGATCTCAACCCTATAGTTGTACCAGTGGGGAGTCGTATTGGGGAACTGGAGAAAGAGGGAGAAACCAGCCCCAGATTGACTGTGATCTCTGTGTGCTCTTAAGGGAAATTGCACTTTACTGTGTGTGTACTTGTCATCCTCACAGTGTGTACATCCCCCACTGTTGCCAATGGTGAGGATTAAATCTCCTTGATTACTGGAGCAGTGTTAAGGTGTCACATATGCAGCCATCAGAATGGTTTTTTTTTTTGCCTTTTTTTCCCTTAGGCATCATGTCCCCATTCTATGCTTTGTTCCCACTAGGGGAGGGACAAAGATACTAAAACACAGAGATGATGTAATACCTTTCATTGGACCAACACATTTTACAAATACTCACGGTTTCAGACAGACAGAGTCATACAAAATATTATATTCATAAAGTAGCAGAAAGTATACAAAGAACCAAGCCAACACAGGAATGGAGAAAGGAGATTCTGCTGATAGGGATGACTGCAATTAGGGGTACTGAGAATACACAAGATGGGGATGGAATTTACTGGAGGAAGCTGGCAAAGGAACCAAGTTATTGGGAACAAATAATTAGAGAGGGAAAGGTAATAGAATGGGAAGAGGCCAAGAATACATTTGGATTGCAGGCTAGTGATTGCCTTCCTTATCAGGAATTGATATCAGAGTATGGACAAAGAGGAAATGATAGGCAAATCCTAAATGAAAGACCTGCACTAGTTGACTTTTTAACTGAATCTAAAACAGAAGCCTTTGTTAAAAAAGGGATAATTAGTATGGCATTTAAAATATTGCACAATAACTATAGTAATCAATCAGAGGAGGTCAGAAAAGATTGAGAAGAGAGACTAGATAAGCAATTCACAAAGAAACAAAGGGAGGACATAAGTATGACTTCCAAATATGCAACAACATTTAGAACATTTAAGATTTTTGTCTGGAAGTGATTGCATAGATACTTTTATACTCCAAGCACACTCCAAAGATTTTTTCCATAGGTAGATGGAAATGTTGGAGGTGTAATGGGGATGAAAGAGGTACCCGGAAACATATTTTCTCAGAGTGTAATGAACTGGCATGCTTTAAAAATTCCATACAGAATACTCTGTCAGGAATATTGGGTGAGCAAATAGGTGCAACTAAGAAAATATTTTTTTTTTTTAGCTGGGATATTGGATCTGAATTGCCAGGACAAAGTAAGGCCTTGTTAAGTTTAGTTCTGCTGGCTGCCAAAAAGCAGTTATTAGAAAATGGAAATCAAAATCTAAATCAGCCATACTTGAAGCAGTGAGTATTGCAACAGAAAATAAAAGAACAGGAGGTGGGATATTTAGAAAAGGGTAGGAGTAGATTGAGTAGAAAAAATGGAAACTGTGGGAACAATATGTGCAGAAAAATGTTTGGGGAGGAGGAATGAGGTTTAAGAGAAGACAGGAATTGAAAAATGTATGTAATGTGCTTTTATTATACAGTATAGAACAATGTATGTGATGTATAATGGTGGTAAATGTGAACTTGTTACTATGGTTTGATTACCTCTATGTAAATGTAAGTTTGCCTATGTCACAAGTTATAATTCAATAAGGTGTTTAAAACAATTTTTTTGTGAGTGCCAAGACAAGAACCAGGATTCTTTTAAGGTTCAGTCTCCTTTGGTTCTGAGTGTGTTATTACTTTCAGTCTTTTCTTACTCATTTATCAAGATTCACCTCTTGGCCTTCTCTGCTTGTCTTCCCTTAGCTCCCCCTGTCTAGCCTACCTCAGTGAAATAGGTTCTAAATAGGGTTCTATAGACCCATCCACCAGGAAGGCAAGAGGCTTTAGTAATAGGATTTTAATTTTTGTACTGGAAAAACTTTCCCTCTTTCCTTATGATCCTGCTTATGAAGCTGGTTTGAAGTTCTTATCTTCAGACACAGTGTAACTCATTGCACTGACTTTTGCAAGAAGAGTATCTGAGTTACCAGCTCTTAAGGTGAGTCAACCCTATATCTCATTTCTCCCAGTGTAACTTTGAGAACAAATGCATAAAGTTGCTTCAGAGTTTACTTTGTGCTACATGATTCATCTCCCTGTTTTCTTTCTAGAGCCTAAAAATGAGTGAATTTTACACACACTGGATGTCCACAGGTAAATCATATAGTACACTGACAAGACAAAAACCTTCAAGACTTATGGTCACCTATCTGTTTTGTATGAAGGAAAGAAAAGGGGGCTGTCAGTGTGAAAACAGAGAGTTTCTAAATCGTTTTCTGATGGTATTGCTATTTGTTATTCTCACCATAGCAAGACTCTTCCAGATGAAGTCAATGCCCATTATGCCAGGGCTCTGGCTACTTCTGTGGCTTTTTGGAAAGGGATGGACTCCACAACTATTCTAGAGGCAGGAACATGGTCAAATGTACGCACCTTTACCTAGCACTACAAACTAGATTCCTTCTCTAGGTCCAGAGTAGGCTTTGCCAGGACTATTCTCCAGTTGCTCCTAGATTCTGATTCTTTTTCCACCTCCCTTTCTTTGTCAGCTGTGGGAGTCATCCCCATATAGCTTAGGCTACTGCAACATTGACTTAGTCAAGACATCTACTGTTATGGGAAGTATACTTACACAAGTATACTTTCTTCATGATATTCTTTTTCTGGAGGCTCTCCCAAGAAAAGAAAGCATACTATTAAGGATTTTTTTCACCTGTGTACCTGGCTTCTAGAGCAGATAAGGAGGATTGGCTGGGTTTTGCTATTTAAAGCCCTTCAGACTTAACAATTTGTGTTTCCCCTTCATTTAAAAAGGAAAACATTTTGCTCTCTTTCATATTCTGGTTTTCAGTCTGAGGAACAGACAAGTTATAATTAGTATGTGTCTTTTCAAGTTCCCACTCCACAGAATGGGGACTCTTAACTCTAAGGAAACTTATTCTTTAGATTACCCTCTTGAAGAGTTGTATTTTTCTGATACTATTGCAAGAAGAAGAATTATTTCATTAAGAACAAAAAAGCAATACCAGAATGCCTGCAAAGATAACATAATTTGCTTCAGATGGATTTTCCTCAACCTGCAGCTTTTCCTCCTGTTTTGACAGTCTTGGGGGATGTCTTGCTAGCAACCAGCAGTTTACCTGACATTTACACGTCTGATAAATTATATATGCTTCCCCAGACCAGCAAATATACTTTTTCAGACCCTCGATCAGACCCTGCAGTAATTTCTGTGATCAAACCATTTTCTATCAAAGACATTTTGGCAGCTATTCCTTCTGACAAAGATAGGAAAACCTTTGATAGGTGGGAAGAACGTTTATACTTTTATTAGCCTTCATAATAGTGAATTGTCAGTCTCATATCTAAGTTTCTGCTGTATTCCATTGACAATATATGAAAGTTAATTGCTGACCTGTCTTCTTCAAAGATTAACACATCTCTGGATTCTTTAACATCTTATATGTCTCAGAAAACCATATCCTCTCTAAAATGCTCTTATGACACTGCTGATGCTGTTTCTATACCAGCTGCCGCTGGGTCAGTGATGAGAAAATTTGCCTGGCTACTTTCTCAGAATTTACCAGAGGATGCCAGGCTGAGCTCCTGAATGCTGTCCTGGATAAAGAGGTATAATTTGGTCCTTAAACAATTTTGATGAAAGGAGAAAGTTAATGCAGGGTGTTTCCCTTAAGTTTTCATCCCTCTGTGCCAAAATACATTAGAAACTTTCCTTCCAATTCAGATTCCTTTTACAGGAACTAGAATAAACAATTCCAGCATGACACTGGCAAACAAAATTTCATAAAGCGAGGGCAGGAATGTTCAAAAAGAAAGCAGGGCCCTCTCAAAACCAAGGAGAGTCTAAAAAAGTTGACTGACTATATACACTTTCATTCTTTTCCCCTGCCTACCCTGGCATTCAAGTAAGGCTCTTCCAAAATCTAGGTATTGACTTCCTCTCTGTTACCAGATAACTTGAGACACATAGGTTATGAGAATCATTCATAAAGGCTACAGCTGGCAGTGGGATTCCATTCCTCCTGTTCAAGAGATTGTACATCCATCCAATCAAATCTCTCTGTTTTATCCAAGCGCAAATGCTATCTCTGGGGGTTATTGATTCTTTTCCCAGATCATCTCCTTTACCTCCATTCATTTTTCTATGCTTATCACATTCCATATATTATGTTTTTTTCTTTGTTTGGTTTACATTTTCAATTCTCTGCTTTATCCTTTAGGGTGGATATGGCTCCAAGGGTATTTACAAAGTGCCTGGCTCCTGTGATCACAAATTGCAGGTTACAGGGCATTCACATTTCCATATTTAGAAATTGCCTTACTTTTGCAGATTCTTTTACAAATTTTTGAGATTCTTTGGCTTGGGTTAAATAAAACACAACCACTTTTCCTAATTCTGAGATTTCAAGTGAACATATACAAATCTTCTCTCATTCCCTCTCGCAAGATAGTGTTTCTAGAATGTCTCTTGTATAAATTCTCACTTTGACTTTTCTTTCTCAGGGCACAGCAGAATATTACAAGGAACAATTTCTGATCCTATCCAACCAGACTCTGGCATATGCCAGAGAGTATCTCAGGATTCTAGGTTTCATGCTATCTGCAAGTCTCAAGATTTCTTTGGTCAGATTTCACGTGAGGAAAACTCAGTGGTTCATCATATTAGTTTGCACCAGCAGCCCATGTCATGTCTGATCCCATTTCTGGGTTTGTAAATAAGGAGTTAGTCTGGTAATGAATGAATTGTCTCTCAATCCAGGTTTCCCTTTTTTCCTTCCAGACCCTATTCAGTCTGTACCCAAAGATGCCTCAGAGTTTGCTTAGGGAGCTGCATTCAAGGGAGTGAATGATTGGGGCATGTGGAAGATGAAGGGCAAATTAAAACACATAAATGTCAAAGAAAAGATGACACTAATAAATACTTTCTAATCTCTGTACCATCTTTAGTTTCCAGGTCCTCTACTAGTAATCACAGCAACACCACATTCATGTAGTACATAAATGTGGGGGGGGGGGTGCTTTTGGTATGGCTCCAATCATCCTTCTATCTTCCTCCCCACACAGCCTCAAGTCAAGCACTGTATGCAGCTGGGCCTGTTCAACTAGCAGAACATGTTTGGGGCTACCTGCCAGATAGGAATCTTCACTCCTCCCAGACAAGGAATTCCTGTCAACAGGGCAGGAATACAACAGAGGTGCTCATGCCTCTTCTGAACCTACACAAGGAGATAAAATGTGAAGAAAGCAAACACTGAGTATGTGGAAAAGGAGAAAATATGATATGAAAGCTAAGGGATGAAATGATAGTCAGTGTCAGTGGCTTCAACTTGCCTTTGGTGATAGAAGATTAAAATGATGTGGGTTCTAGCTCCACTCCAAAGTGATTAGATTATTTTGTCTGGCAGTTGGTGCAGAGGGTTTAGGCTGAGAGTTGTAGTTTTTGTGGTACAGAGTTCGATTCATTCAGCCCTGAGTTGCCTACTGTGTGACCTTGATCAAGTCACCTACATTCCCACTCTCTGGAAAAAACATCACACATTATCCCTCTACACAAGGGAGGAAATTCAACAGATATTGCTTTTAGACCTGTAGCAATCTCACCCCCCTCTCCAAAGTACTTGAAAATTGTATTAAAAATTGCTAAACTAGCTACTGCAGAAAGACCTACTGTGTCTACTCAACATGGCTTCCATCCTTCCCATAGTATTAACACTAAACATCAAACCTTTATAGATACTATCGATAAAGCTAGAGATAATGGAAAACTAGCCTGCTTCTAGACTTGTCTAAAGCCTTCAAAGCTGTTTGCCACAGCAAACTTCTACTTCAAATGTCCTCTTTAGGTCTATCACAGCCTACCCTTCTATGTTTCAAAAGCTATCTATCCAATAGGTATCAGTCAGTAAATTGGCACACCTCACTCTCTCCATAGCTTCCAGTCATCACTGGTCTACCACAAGGCTTTATCCTTGGTCCTCCTTAACATGCCAACACCCTCCATACAGCAGGCCTCCCTAATACAAAATGCAGATGATTCCACACTCATATGCACATCTAACAACCTAGCACATCTAAAAAAAAAATTACTCAGGAAGCTTTTGCAGCCACTAAAACATGACTTTTGTAACTCACAATCCATGCTCAACCTCCCCTCCAAAATATATTTCTATCTATCTGTCTATCTATCTATAGGTTCATAGGTTCATAGGTTCATAGGTAGGTACTAGGCTATTTGCCCGAGGGCATTTTTAAGCCTAGCCAGAATGTGTCGGCTTTCGCCACCCCATTGATTAATTAACTGAGCCTCTGTCATGCAGAGCCAATGAAGTGATCCCAGGGGTGCATTTTCTGTTACCCATCCACTTGTCAAGGCTTCTCTTGAAGAGTGTTAGTGAGGGACTCTGCTTAATGTAGTTAGGAATTTTGTTCCAAAGTATGGGAAGTCTCTGTGACAGGAATCTATCCCTCCAGCATGTTCTATTTATTGTTGTGGCGAGGTTTAGCTCACTAGAGCGCGTGGCTCGCAGTGACTTGGATTTCTTTAGGTGGAGCATGTCCATCAATTCTGAGTTGGACATGGTTTTCTAAGTCAGGCAGAGATCACCTCTGAGTAAGTGATGTGCCACTGAGTACAGCTGGAGTTTTTTTAGTCAGGCTGCATAGGACATATGTTTGAGGTCAGTAATCCTCTTGGTGAGGTGCTTTTGTGGTCTTTCCAGCTGTTGCAAGTGTCTTGTGAGGTACATCCCAAATGGGGCATTGTACTCTATGATGGGTCTGATGAGTGATGAGTAGAGGGGCACTATAACCTCTTTATTTCTAGATGCAAACCCCTTAGTAATTAGATGGGCCACATAGAAGGATTTCCTAACCACTTTGGCAATATGATTGTCAAAGGAGAGATTACTATCTACCTGGGTCCCCAGATCTCTTATTACCTCTTCTGTATTAAGGAAGCTGCCGCCTATGTGGTAATTCGTGGGTGTTTTGTTTTTCCCAAACGGGATGACTATGCATTTTTTGGCATTTAGCTTGAGGCCATGACTTTGACACCAGGTGTCTGTCTCAGTAAGGCCTTTTTGAAGGATGTCCGTGTCAGCCGGCAAGTCAATTATGGCTTCCAGTTTGCAGTCATCGGTGAACATGGTTAGCCATAGTCCTCCTGTGTTTGCCTGTACTTCTGAGAAATATATGCCAAACAGTAGGGGTCCCAGAACCGAGCCTTGCAGGACACCACTTATGACTGGTTTAGAGGTGGACCTGGAGCCCGCTATTCTTACCGTGTGAGTTCTGTCTGTAAGCCAGTTGGCAACCCATCTTGTGACATAGGGGTTTATTTTCAGGCTGGTGAGTTTTTCTATAATACCCGAGTGAGGAATGGTGTTGAATGCCTTGGCGAGATCAAGGTAGGCTGTGTGAACCACCTTTCCCTCATCTATGGCCTTGGTGACTGTCTCAAAGAAGTCAACCAGGTTTAGTAGGCATGATCTGCCCTTAATAAAGCCAAACTGTGTCGGGTCAAGTGTTTGGAGGTTCCCAATGTCTTTGTTAATGAGTTCCATGATGATGCGCGCCATAGCCTTGCAGACCAGGCTAGTCAGGCTTATGGGGCGATAGTTACCAGGGTCAGTTGTGGCCCCTCCTTTGTGGAGCAGAATAATCGTTGCTGTGCACCACATATATATATATATATATATATATATATATTTTATATATATATATATATATATATATATATATATATATATATATATATATCTGTACCCACTTGAAGCTGTGAACTCTTTCATCACATCCCCTCAAGGATAGAGAGAGAGAGAAAGAGCCCTGTCTAAAAACTGATATTGCAGTGGCCTAATGTTTGAAGCACATATGTAACATTCTTGAATGTAATGCAGATACTATACTAATGAATAGTGAGACTTTTGACAGGTTTTTAACAGGCAGTTAATTTTCAATAGCAGCATTTATGGTAATTAAATAGTTCTAATCATTTGTGTATGAGCTGTCATTTATGTGTAAGAAAAAAAAGCTGTCACTTATCAGCCTCTTGGATATGGTTGTACTCATGAAAGCACTCTGAAAGACAGAGTTTTCTGCCACTTCTGATTATTCTCACCAGGTAAGAATCTATGGAAAAACAAAGAGTTATACAAATGATTAAAGAGTGTTAAGTTTTGTACAGTGTCTTTCATTAGACCGGTTTGGATAGCATTAGAAACAGTTTCATTCATATTTGTTTTTGAGACTCTGTATCTTCAGAACTCAATTCACATTCAGAACATCTACCTTTATCTCAAATAGCGGAGTGCAATACAGCCCTTAATGAAACTAGAATTCTTTGGTTAGCTAAGGACCTGTTCATCCTAGGCTGAAAAGCTTGTGTGTGGCTCTCTAGGACACAACTTTTAACATTGACAACCTTTGGAAATAACCAAGGTTAAATCATTAGTGTGCACCATGTAGAACATTGATTCATCATTTTGACTACAACTCCAGCTGTCTCCCATGTTATTTTCTCCTCAAGTTGAAGTCACACTGGTTAGTTGGGTTCAAGAACCGGCAAAATTTTGATGGAACATTGCCTGTCATAAAAATGCTTGTAGAGGCCTTTGTTCTTTGGTCATTCCTCTTAATGCATTCAAATGGAATAGTTTTGGTTCAAGTTTGGTTTGTAACATACATACATTAGTGCGGGTTTGTCTTCCAGACATTAGCTGTGCAGGGCTCACACCTGTGACACTGTGTGGAGTAGCACACTAAGACATTAAAGCTCTTTGAGGATCAGCTTGGTGAGGAAATCTTTTAACAATATGGACCACTGTGTCAGCAACTTCATTTGACTGCAGATGGTGGGGACGTGACATAGTATGTGTAAAGCCATTGTTCTCAGCTAATTGCTGTAAATGTGTACCATTGCCTGTGACTAGTTCATTGGGTACATATCTCTAAACTGCTCCAACTTTTGCAGAATGTCCAGATTTTGTATCATATTTTTAGTCTGTTCTTCATAAAATTTGTGTTTTTTCTGATAAACTATTTACAACTGAAGTATATGAATAATCATGGACATTTGAGTACTAGACTTCTTTCAGAAAATATATGCTAATGTAAAACCTGTTATTCTAACAACTTCCTACATTTTTGAGAGAGCATTATTTAAAATCTGTCCCTAATTTTCTAGCTTTGTCCCCCCTCCCATTTTTTGCCTTTGCTCAGAATTCTTGGCCTAAGAGGTTCAAAGGTATGAACAGGTATGCTATATCTAGTGAGCATTGCCTTAAATCCATCTGTGATTTGTTGGCTATTCACAGCTGGAACATGCAGTATTTTTTGTATATCAAGAATAATAGTCCAGTACTACAAGATAGCTCTTTCCTTCACAATCACACAAGTCAGCAGATGTTTGTCTACCAAGGACCTTGTAGTTAATGAGTTGCCTAGTAAGGTTCGCTCTTTTGGGGTGCTTTAAAACTGCCATATTGACACAAGCTTTGCAGTGTCCATGTTGATGTTAGGTCACTCCGAAGACAACTTGATTCTTGTATGACAGCTAGGACATTATGTTCTTTGTATTTATGCTTCAACACATTGGCATATTACAAAGGTAGTACAATTCTGTCTTGGTACAGTAGCCAACCGTCATGCTCAGACGACTGTGCTCTGATGGTGTAGTATTTGTATGTCAGATGTTTTGTCTGTGCCCAATGGTTAGGTCATCCATCTCTTACACATTTCATTACTCTTTGACAGTAATTGTAATATTTAGTATCTTGATTCAGTTTTTCCAGCCTTTGTGTAGTCCATTTGTTGTGATACTCTGTACATGACCAAAATAAGCGAAAGAACAAACAAACGAATGCGCTTAAAGGCAACAATAAGACTGTCCCAAGTCTCCAAGTACGCAAAACAACCACTGTTATAAAACACCATGTACTTTAATTAGAAAAATAGATAAAATGGTAAGCATTTTCGATGAAGTTTAACACTGTTTTAAACAAAAGCACTTACCATTTTATCTATTTTTCTCATTAAAGTACGTGGCGTTTTATCACAGAGGTTGTTTTGCGTACTTGGAAACTTGGGACAGTCTTATTGTTGCCTTCAAGCACATACTCTGCAAATAGACAGAAATTTTTTTTGGTATCAGATTGTGTTGGTCAGGTATTGTTTTTTGGATAACAGATCAGCCATGATTAGTTACTTTCCAGGCACATGGTTTGAGTGTTTTGCCATTGAAATGTTTCAATCTCATAAGCAAATATTGGCCTGTTCATGGTACTTTGTCCAGGTCGTAATAATTAATCAATGGAACCAGTGGTTTATAACCAATCTTTAGATGGTAACTCTCTGTCTGTAGTAGGTATTTTGAGAACTTTTCATATGCTCGCATATACTTGCAAGAGACACCTTTTCTACTTGAGACCATCTCTGTTCAACATCAGTTAGCATTCTGGGGTAATGTCCAACAGGTTGCAAACCATGACCATCCATCAGGAGTAAAGCAGCAACTAGGCCATAATTACTAGCATCAGCACTTGTAAGTTTTGTAACATTGCAGTAGGTGAGCAGTGGAGTAGACATTAGCATTTGCTTAACCTTGCTGAAAACATGCGCTTCAACATACCCCCATATTTAGTTAGTGAAGATGTCAGAGGAAGTGGCACTGTGGACATTTCTGGTCCAGGCTTTCCTAACAAATTTATCATGCCTAAAGCACAGTCACACAGGTTGGACCTTTTAGCTCTACTTTGGCTCTGACCTTGCTTGCATCAGGTTTGATTCCACTAGCAGTTATGCTACAGTCACAGTATTGCATCTCAGACTTTCCAAAACAACATTTGTCTTTATTTAGCTTTAAATCTGAATTTCTTATGGTTTGAAGCTAACATCATGACAGTGGTAACACTTTGATAGCCTTTCAATAGACTGATCATCTCACGTTGAAACTTCTGATGCAGAAGTTATACCAAATGGCAGTCTTTTGAAATAAAACCTTCCAACTGGACTAATAAATGTTAGCTTTTGGCTATCTCTCTTTCTGTCTGTCTCTCTCTCTCTCTAGGAGTATCTACCAAAGACACTTGGAGCTTCTGATGTGGAGAACACTCTGGCATCAGCCAGCTTAGCTGTAACATCTTTAATTTTTTCAAGTCAACTCATATTCCTACACTGTCCTTATTTTTGATGGGAGGAGCCATTGGTACACACCATTCAGTCAATTCAGTCACATCAGGTGCTTGCATACATTTGAGTTCTGCCTGTACTTTATGGATTATTGGAAATTCTACTCTTCTGGATGCGATCAAGGTATATGGAACAATGTCAGGCTTTAACTTTCTTTGTACTGACTCACAGTTAAGCAGCTTCAGCAAACAGATCCCCATTAATTCAATTTATGCTGGCAAACTGCCTAAATCCATATGCCATGGTCCTGGACTGACAGATCTATGTATGGGTTTTCCAGCACATGAACCCAGAACTCATTCGTGTGCCCCTTCCACTCAGCAATTACTAGGGATCCACCAATGTACTTCAAATTGTAATTCAAATTTTCATTTTTGCTTCATGCATATGGACACTCCGAGATGCTTCTATAACTAGCATGTGGCGCTACAGCAAAATTAGCACCTAAGACCATTTTAAAGGTTGCTAAAGTCCTGTGAACAGGGAGTTGAACTTGTCAGTCTGATTCATTGTTTGGTTTAGCAATTACTGAACCCAGGAAATGTGCTATCTGAGCACTTTTCTCAGTTTTATTCTTAGTGGCTAATACGTTTACTAGCTTAGTTTACAAACAACAACAAAAGTCTTATCTTGTTGAATTTCTTGTATCTTCTGGCACTCGCAGATCACTGCTCTGACTCAGCATATAAACAGATACATTTCACGCATTTGTCAAGCTTGCATTCACCCTGCTTTTTATGCACACACTCTTGTTGGTTAGTATTATGCTTTTTATTGAAGTTTCCATTTTCTTTCTGTGTTGCTTTACATATGCATCATTTGTTTCAAAGTAAAATGAACTGTAAATGGCTTCCGCTTTCTTGCCAGTAACATAAAACTATTTTCCTGGATTTCTTTCTTCACATTCTTTATGTGGGTCAGTTGTAAGCTAAAAATGTGAAAATCTCTGTCTTCATGGTGGTCAGGCAAATAACTTCACAGAGTGGAACAGTTCTTGTGGGTTAAACTTCACCATTTAAGGTAAATCTTTGGTTATTTTAGATAAGAAGACTGATAATTGGTAAAATGACTTTTTATCGGTAAACAATCTATTTTTGGAGCTCCATGGTGTCTATGTGACTAATTGGCATGTTTTTTTCTGGTCTAAATCCTGTTTTTCTGTTATTTATACTATAAAATATCACACTTCTGATACCATGCCATGATAACTTCAAGGGTTATCCAGTCATCTCATTCTTTGTTGCTAATAATGGTACTAGATGCAAGTACTCAAAATTAAACTGCAGCTTTAATAACTCGCAAAATGGCAGTTAACAGTTTCATCTCCAATTCTCATCTATCCCACCAGACTCAAGATATTTTAAGTATTTACAAAGCTATATTACTTATCCAAGATACATATATAGACATTTAATGTGGTACACTCTTTTATCATTTCATTTAGAAAAAGGAGGGCAGACCTGCTGATTTATAGGAAAGAAAAATTATGATTTATCACTGGACTTTATCTTAAACTCCATCTTTGGTCACGGTATACTGTTTTGCTCGTGTTTATTGGGATTTGTAGAAATGCCCAGGTTAAAGTTTTAAAACATAAATCAGATCTGGATGGTATATGGCTATGAAGCTATGATGGGGTCTCGGGTGTTTACAGTGGCAAATGTCTATAATCCTCCTCAGTATGTCAGTGCATGAGTTCAGGTTAATGATGCAAATATATTAGCTTTGATGGAGCAAATCATTGTTCTGGGAGGAGATTGGAATACTGATATGGCCTCTGAGTCTGAATCAATAAATTCAACAAGGGTGAGGCAGAATAAATTAGGCATGCTTTAGAAGGGATTGCAATATGTTTACTTTAAGGAATATGGCAAAGCACATGGGGTGATACATTCCACCTGTAGTGGTCTCTGACTATGCCCCCAAGAGTTAAAAATAGAAAGAGAAAAGTGTGATTCACTATGTGTCTTCACAAGTGAGTTAGATACTTGAATGGTCATTCATAAATTCACCCCTGGTATGACTGGCCTGTCCCTCCTTGAAAAGGGAAGTAAGGCCTAGGGTGGGTACTGGCAAGGTGCTACTGGTCTCTTGGCCAATTTGCCTTGTATTTTCTATGATTCTATGATTCTGTTATTAGATAAGATATAGAGGTATGGAACTGTGTGCAATAAATCCCTGCATTTTAAGCACTAGGTGATCAAGAATTTGGCCAGGCTGAATGCCTTATTACAGGGTTTGCACAGGAATATCTTTGTAAATTTGGATGTCTGTTATGGAGTGCCATACCTAGGGCAGGATAAAGAAGCGGATGTCAGAGGTTGCAATTGGCAAGTGCTGATAGGAGAATGCAGTACTGTCTTCACAGATGAATGCTGGTATTGCATTTGTGGTCATGGCTAAAGCGCTCATTGAGTGGGGATTTAAGTATAGCCCTGTAGCATGTGTAACAATCAAAAGTTGCTTCTTAACCTTAGCAGACTGCCACACTTTCAGAGGGCGTTTCCTCCTCAACTTTGAGTTGAAGGAAGGTGACAATTCAGGATTTGCATTTGGCACCTGATGACCTAAGTATGGTTTGACTTCAAAGGCATTATGTGGGAGTTAGTTCAAGGAAAGACAGCTGAAATTTGAAAGCTTTGCATACATTTTCTAGAGATATGGATTGCATGAGTTCAGTGAATTCAGACTCTAGTCTGGGAAAGTCGTAAATAATTAAGACAGCAGTTGTAAGAGGCTAAATCATAAAAATTTAATAATTTAGATAAAAAAGAATAATTTAGAAAATTTAAGTTTAGGAAAATTAACCTTTAGCCTAGATATTATGAGAACGCCCTAGCATTCCAGAAAGCCTTAGCACTATCCCTTAACAAGTGAATGAAAAGTTAGCATTAAAGATTATGTGCAAGGGATTATTATTAATTTTTTTGCCATTTGCTTTTGTTGTAATTATGCTCTCCTCAAGTCATTTAGGCCTTCTGATTCTAAAGATACATAGTTTTTACTTTTATTTTTTTAATGGAACTATGTTTATTAAGTATAATAAGCTTCTCATCCTATGTTGTACCCTCCATTGGTCTTGATGGTTGGGCTATCTGCCCTCATGATAAATCTGAGCCAGCAAACTTTCACACAGATGTTTCTTCAGCATTCAAGTTCTGCTGTCAACCATGGTGTTCCTGATGTGCCCCAGATCTTGTTTGCACCGAACCTGATCCAGCAGCACTCTGTCTTCGCCTTAAGTAACTCCTGCCTACTTGTATTGCTTCATTCTCCATTTATATTGATAAATCCTAATCCATTTGCATTATTATTGCCTAAAAAACATTTGTGACTAAAATCTGTTGTCTTGGGCCTCCCAAAGACTGTTCCTATTGGAACAAGTGACCACTTATAGATGCCATTGTGGTTGCAGCAGCTACTAAGAAAGAGAGAATTGAGGATGTTGGGTCATTTTGGAAAGTGAGTTTAGGCCTTGTTAACTTTTTTCCTATGGTGTTCATTTATGTATCATACCTTACTTGGTTCCAAGGAGATCTGGCTGAGCAAACCTTAAATTTCTTTAAGAGACCCCTAACAGAATATGTAAGGATGATAGTGGAGACCCAATTGTCCTCCATTTTGAATATTACAAACCTGACCATGAGGTTGTCCAACACAGCTGTTAGGACAATGGGTACTAACGTAATGATTCAACGTCATTCATTGCTGAGACAGTGCAACTTTGCAGACAACTTTAAAGCATCCTTTTTCAGTTACCCTTATGATAGATCATCACTTTTTGGTCCCAAAGTTAAAGATACATTGATAAAGAGAGAGCAGGAGGGAACCCCCCCTGCTGTGGGAATCCCTTTGCTACCCTTCAGTGATCTTTCTCTAAGAATCAGAGAATTAGCAAAGGTCTCTTGTTTAAGAAATTGCAGCATTTTTCATACTTCTCTTCAGACAGGGCCACTTGTGGCAGTGGAGCAACTGTAATGGACATTGCCCCAAAGGCAGAGAGGATCTGCAGAACAAATGGTTTAGAGCCCCATTTTCAGGCAAACCCTTTCAGTGCTCCTGAGCACTTGCCTGACTGCCACATTTTTCCTTCGCCCACAGAGTTGGTTGGCTAGTATGGAAAATTCATTGGTGAAGAAAATATACAGAGGCTATGTCTCTCTTTTTTTCACTACTCCCAAAACTTGCAACAGATGCTCCACCTCATCAAAAAATGTCTGCTGTGTGAGAAATTTACGTTGCTCAAAAAAAGAGCCATCCAGGAGGTGTCCCCAGGCCAGAGAGGATCCAGAGTCTACTTAAGATTCATTTTAATTCCCAAGAAGAACAAGGACTTCAGACTCATTCTGGACCACAGTGACCTAAACACACACGTATGAAAAAGACCAAGTTCTAGGTGGCCATTGTGAAGTCCATATTTCACTACTAACAAAAAGAGGACTGGATATGGTCAATAGACTTTTAGGATGCTTACTAACACAACAATATTGCAAGGCAGTTTGGAAGGCATCTCTACTTCCATCTGTACATCTCGGCTGCAAAGGCTGGAGGTACCTCGTAGAACAAAGTCTGATGTCTTACTCTTACCTTTTTTCCTAGCAGGCAACCTAGCATCTCATTTTGGGAATTCTTGATCTGAGGCAAGTCAGGAACTATATAGCACTATGGGAGATGGGAGAGCTGAAGTACTGGAGAAGCACCTCTGTGAAAGTTTGCCTGGTTGGATCTGCCATGATGGTGGATATCCCAACCACCAAAATAGAGGGACATGGACAACAAGGATCTATTGTTATTTTAAATAGATAACTTTCCTTTTATATTTATTGTAGGTTCAGTAGCTGTCTACTTCCTGATGTCATGTGACCTTACCTTATGATGGTGCAATTGTGGTGAGAAACATTTTGTAGTACATAGGTGTTTTCTGTAGTCTGCGGCAGATTTCAACACATAAAGAGACACGCAGTGCAGCATAGGGTTGCTGACCACACCTCACATTAAACAGTGGGGCATTCAGAAATATGGAAGGATCTTGGAGTAGATCCAGTGCCACTGAAGATTGAAAAAAGGCCAGCTGATGTGGTCTGGAATTCTATTGAAGATGGTTCATGAGAATCTCCCACAGGAGCCATACCAAACATTGCCCACTGGGAGGCAGCCATAGGGCAGCCCCAGGACATTTGGAAAGATTATATCTCTGAGCTAATCTCAGAATGCCTTGGCCTCTTCCAGAAGGAGCTGTTGGCTGGTGCTGGGAATAGGGAAGTCTGGTCTACCTGTTCAATTTGCTACCACCTTGACTCTCAAAACGGTAAGTGATTTAGAAAATGGGTGAGTATATGTGGTATGGACAGATTTTAATAGGATAGAACAGAATCAAATAATAATAAAATCAGAATAGGAAAAATGAGTGTTCATGTATTCACAGATGATGTGACACTGTATACTGAAGAATGTTCAGATTGTAATGTAGAAAATGAGCTTAGAAGATATGATGAGGGAAAGAATGGACTACCGAATGAAGACGAGACTGCATTTGTTTGTATAAACAAGGGGAATTATTGAAAACTGGTGACATAATTACTCCTGCACAAGATGCTGAAATTCTCCAAGATGGTCTACAAGAATATATACCTCACATAGTAGTAATTACCCAGCCTTTAATGACAGTTTATATAGCATCGTGAGATTTGGCAAAAAAGGATCCTTACACGATAAGTGTTTTACTACAGGATAAATGGTAAAATTGTAAAAAAGTGACATCATTGCTATACATATAAGGAAATGGATATAGCAGTTTAACAATATAAAAAGTCACATCATTATTAAAGATTCAGGGGCAACAGCTGATGTATAAAAAAAAATAAAGTGACATTACTGTCAGTGATTTGGGGATAATGTTTAACAATGTTTTACATATTGATGAATGTTTATCTAGCAAAGTTAGAAAAGCTTTTTCTTTAGGTTATACTTTTGTAAAGGGCATGTCTAGTCATTCAGGTAGATCAATGTACCACATTATACCTCTCTTATATGATGCATTATTGAATACAATGCTGCAGTTTACAGTTTTCAAACACACTGTCTGCACCAGCTTAAAAAAGTACATTGATTCCTTACTGGAAAATACGGTTGTGAAACTGAAGTGATTAGAAGGCTTGAAAAGTTTTCACTTTACACTGTCCTATTTAGGTTACTTGGATGTAAGCTCTGTGTAGTCTATAAGGCAATGCCTGATCTGCTTCCATTTATAGGTCTGTACCTGGAATATAAACTGTTGTAGAGTTAACACCAGATTGAGTAACCTATTACTACAAATAAATATCAGTAATAAAAGATAATTTTCAAGATTATAGAGTAATCATGGAATCACCACTAACTTCCTTTTAAATTTTTATATTTATATAAACTTATAAATATATATTGCAATTATATCTGTATTTATATATATGGGAAGTTGAAATACCAACATGGGTTTTTTGAAGACCACCACGCTATAGGTTTGATAGTCAAACCTTTGAAGCTGCATAGTCAGATGGGCATCTTGTATGTACAATTCTGTTTTTTTTTTCATTTATTTATATAAAGAACCACTGTCTCTATTTCACTTAACAGCATTTGTTTTCAGCTCCTGTTACCAGTAACTCTCAAGCTTTATCCCCAGCTGACCCATTTGTTACCTCCCGTGTTTTGTAATGGAAGATAGATGCAAGCATCTGGCACAGCAGTTATCATCCTGCAGGAAGCTATTATTTATTTATTTATTGTTTGTTTGTTAACTGGGTTAGTCCAGCTGGGCTTGTGGCCCATTTTCAGTGGAGACCCGAGTCGAAAAGCTCAGTTACATAATATAAAGTACATAGATTTGCAGCATTAGAATATATCTAAATACACAGAATTTGCATCATTATATGATGTAAGTTCGTTAGTAAGTTAGACTTTTTTATTCTTTTAGTAGCCTCTCTGTGTCAGCTGGCTGGTACAGTGCAGTATTTGGCTACTTTGAGTTACAATGAGCATAAGCTTCTATCACTCATAATGCTTAGCAGGAGTATACACCATATTTGATCAGACTCATGACACCCCAAGTTCCTGTACAATGATGTGCATTATGAGTGTTCTGTCAGATGGTTAAACTCCTCACTAGGGTGGTTAAGCTGCCTACATTTGCTTATTCCTCTCCTTTGATGTCTAGCTTCTCTCCAGTGCATGAGCATGAATTTATTCAGGAACTACATCTCCCTCTGCTTTGGAGCCAGTGAGATACTGGTTTTAGAGACTGAATATTTAGGAAAGTTTGTTGGCAAAGCCCCAGTAAGTAAAAATAAAAGATGCAATGTATATCTAATCTAT
>NC_056734.1:175092023-175182023 GCF_019279795.1 Protopterus annectens
AAAAATATCCCATCAGTCAAAAAAAAATCTGCCCCATCTGGGAGGTCAGTATCTTTAAGCCATATAAACTGCTGCATAGCATTTGATAAGCACTGGCTCCCAAGCTGAGCTGTGACAGATGAGCTTTGTGGAATTTGAACCACTGTGATAAAGAGTAACAGAAAAGCCATTCATGAATGTCAGATATTGTTTAAGGATCAGTCTCTTAATCTGTCAGTTGAATTATTAGTGGCTTGAGATTCCAAATTTTAAATACTATGGTCTGTGCTCTGCCTCAGCAGAGGTATTCCTTATAACTGTTAGCAGAAACTGTTTTACTACTACTTTGCTTAAGTACAAAAACGCCTACAACTTCATATCAGATAACGTCGGTATCTGCTATTATACAAGGGCATTATTACGTGTTTGTTGCTTGCACAACTAAAAAAGATATGTAGGCACATTCAGTTTCCTTTCTTCTAATGTGAATATTGTGTATCATTAGTAATTATTCTGAAATTTGGCAGTAGATATTAGTAACTATTAAAAATGCAACTATCAGTCAGTATTCATAGTAAACAAAGCACTAAAGCAAAAAACTCACTGCTGAATAGTTCCCATGAGTTTCATTGAGTACCAAAGATCTATATTAAATCTAATCAATGCAATTTATGAATGGTATATCTGTTGTTTTTTTTTGTTTCTGTAACATAATATGTAACTGCAGTGATGTTCTCATACCTGTATCTCAAGTTAATGATGTTTGTATTGTCTAGACGTGAAGGATTTAGCTGTCAGACAATAAGCATGATCATAGACTAGCTAGGCTTTCTACTTCACTGGATGGGACTGGTCGTCCACTAACTGCCAGCATGGCAGATGGCTGTCTTCAAGCAGCTTGAGCCCCTTCCTTAACTCTCATAATGCATCGTGACTCCATTTCTCTTCATATCAAGTTTAACCACCTGATACTTCCATAAAGGGGAGAAATCCTGCACTCAGGAAGAGTAGATGCCTTCAGGACATTGGTTAGGTTTGGCAGGAGATCGGGTTACAATTTGGAAGTGGGACAGTGGGAGGGTTGGCGAGGGGTAGACTGTCCAGTCCATCCACTTCACTGAATGGCGCAGAATCCCCAGCTAAGATCCTGGATGGTATCATAACAGAGTTTCACAGAGTAGGATGGCCCTGAAGGAAGACCTTGATCTGGATACCACGTTCAACTGATAATATTTGCAGAAGGTATGCATAGACTCCTAGGTGTTTGCTGCATAAACATCATCAGTTCAAGAGTTCTAGAAGAATGCTGACAAAGCATTGACAGCTCTGCAGGACTAAGCCTTTGGTTTGCATGGTAAACACATTTTGGAAGAGGCATAAATGCATAAAATGCATTCAGAGAGCCATGTGAATAATAGAACTTTAGAATTTTGTCATCTAACTAAGCTTTGGAAAAGGTCGCAGGCAACTGATTATGTTGTCGAAACTGTTCTCTTCAGTGAAGATAAAGCCATAATTGTGTAAGAATGTTCAGACAATGAAGGACGAATTCTCTTGAGATGGAGTAGGAAGGAAAGAAGATGGGCAAATGAAGGATTTGATTTAAAGTAGGACTTATGGCTACTCTAGAAGAAAGGAAGGATTCATACATAAGAAAACCATCCTTTTTTTGCCTTTGTGAAAGACTAAGTATGAGGGCTTGTAAAATAGGGCTTGGATTTCTGAAATTCACATTGCAAAAGTGATTCCCAGTGGGAAAGGTATAAGATAAAAATTTGAGTTTTGCTGAGTGGGTTGTCTCAAAAGGAGGGTGTCTCAATTTTTCTCACTCAAAGCTGAGCTCCCAAGGTGATGTGGGGTCTTTAATAGAGAACTTAAATATCAAAACAAGTTTTAGAAAGGCTTTGCAAATGATTTGGGAAGCAAGAGATTGACAATTAATTCCTTCCTTGAAATTAAAAATCATAGCCAAATGGACTTTGATAGTCGAGAAGCTAGACCATGCATCAAAAAGAGTTGGCAAAAAGAAGAGAACTGAATGAACTGGGACTGAAAAAGGGTTCCATCCTCAATGGCTGCACCAAACGAAAAACTGTTGCACTTGCTGTTCTACAGCTTTTGTGTAGAAGATTTCTGGGAAGCTATAAGGATCTTGACCACTATAGTAGGGAGACTGGGGTTCCTGGACACTAGTGAAATTGTAGAAACAATACAGTTAGCCCTAGAGATATTATGTCTGTGTGAGGTCTGCTGGAAAGGTGAAATAGGAGACCCAGGAAGGAATATAAAAGTAGAGGAACTTGCCTAAGGTGAGGCCAAAGCAGACAGAACTAATTAATGAAATCAGAATGGGGCTATAAGGATGACAGTAACTCTGGACAGCTTCACTTTCTGGATGAATTTGAATATTAATGGCTGGGTGGAAAAGAATTAAGAAAACCCATTGGTCACCAATGAACTATAGCATCCTTCAGGAAATGCCTGTGTGGGGGTATGAGGGAAAAGACGTTACTGCATTTGGTGTTAGAGGCAATTGCTAACAGGTGGCAGCAAGGCTTCCCCCCAATGAGGGAACACGTTCTGTGCTACTCAGGGATTGAGGGCCCACTCATGAGGAATTAAGATTTTTCTGTCTGAGCCTCTTTGCTGGCCATTTATGTACTTTGCTACTAGAAAGAGTTTTGTAGAGATTGCTAACTGCCACACTCTCATCACCTTGTTTTCTGTACCAAAAATAGCTATGTTGTCAGTGTTTATGAATATCATACCCTGTGGAAGAAGGTCCTAGAATGCTGAAATGGTAGAAGGACTACTGTTCCAGTACATTGATGTGTAAATTGGCCTCCTGGGGAGAACATGTTCCTTGGACTGTCTGCTGTACACAATACCCTTCCCCACCGGGCCAGAGACATCCATGGTAACCATAGCCAATGGAAGAGGGGGAGTGAATGGAGGACCCATTGTGAGGCTGTAACTGTCCAACCACAATTGAAAATAACTACTGCATATCTGTGCTAGTTTGAATGTTTTTTTCATATTCCTGTCCATTTGTGACCACTGAACCTTGAGTGCCCACTGAATAATCCACATGTGATATCTGGCATGTGGTACTAGGAAGATTGTTCAAGCACTCAAGCCCACAGCCTTGCGTGCTTGAGGAAGGTGGAGAGGGTTAAAGAGAAGATTCACAGAGGTCTGAATGTGTAGAATATGTTCCTCTGGAAGCTTGTTTCTTTTTGGAAATGTCTCTACATAAAAACATATCACAGGAGTCAGAGTTGTTTACAAATGTGATTTCTCTAGGTTGATGGAATCTCAAGGGACAGATAAAGTTAGACAAGGTAACGTTTTGCTAGAATGAGACACTTAACAATAGCAGAGACAAGGAGATAGTCATTTAGGTACAGAAAATCTGAATTCCTTGGCTCCTTATGTGAGAGATGACTGCTGCCATGCATGTGGTTAACACTCTGGGGTCTGTGTTGTGACTGAATGCCAGGACTTAGAATTGACGATGTCTGACTCTGACCCAGAAGCATACAAACCACTTGGATTCCTTGATGATTTTGATGTGCGGGTATGTATCCTGGAGGTCCAGAGAGTACATCTAGTGTCCCCACATAGACATGGTAAGATGGATTGGCCTGCTAGATTTTTTGACATATTGCTTTAGGCTGCTGACATCCAGAGCTGGCATGAGTTTCTTGTTTTCTATGGAGCCAGAAAGAATCTTAAATGAATACTGGAATCCTCTCTGGTCTAGTCTGGTGAGACCTCTTGGATGACTCTTTTTTATAGGAGGTTTGAGACCCCACAGTTGATAGAGTTGAATGTATGGAAGGGGAGAGGAAGATGGTTTTAGGAACTAAAAAAAGGGAATGTAATAGCCTCTGGTTATTAACTCTCTGATGATCTTTCCTGTGTGATGCCATCCAACACAGTCTGGTGTAGGGAGAGATGACCCTTTATGGTATCCAGACAGAGAGTTAGGCAACACCTGTAGGTTCTGCTGACACCTTCTTTGGAAGGGACCATGGAGCCTTGGGTTTGCAGAGTTTCTCTGCATCTTGGGCAGCTTCCATTAAAGGACCCCCACATTCACCTGTTGGAGTTCCTATTCTGAAATAGTTGGAGGGCTGTTTGTGGGACTTCTTAAACCACAAGTTCTTAGGACTTTTTTTGTTTCTAGAAAATGACCTTTGGAGAGCTGTATACTTGACTCTCACTGCAGACAGTATCTTGCCTCTTGCTCAGTTCTTTATGGATCTCTTTCAAGATAGGTATAAAGAGTGATGACCCGCTGACTGGGCATTTTTGAAAGATGCCTCGAATTTCTCCACAAAGTTGCATAGATGGAACAAGACATAGTATCTAAGGATAATGTCCATTCCAGCAGCCTTGGCCACTCCTTCAGACACATTATACAACAGGCACACAGAGGGGTTTGAGATATTAAGTATAGGTGACAACTGTGCCTTTATTTGCCTATGAGAGTCTGGTGCCACTGGTCACTTCAGCCCCCTACAAGGTCTTTTCAGTTTAGTCACACTGGAATCTGTTCATGTGCATCAGGCAATTAAAGCTAGGTTAGTGAAGGTATCTGATGCATAGGTCTATTTCCCCATACTGCCCTTTGCCCTAAAATACCTACTTGCGGACAAATATCTGGGCACTCCTCTGAAGTCTCTTGTTTTGTTGCAGCCACCACAACTACGATGTTGGTAAGACAATCCTTTCCACACAGTTGTCTGTACTTAGGGAATGCAGTATCTTGTCTGGCTTCCTAGGAATGGACTCATCTTCATCAGGTTTCCAACAAGACCTTCCCACTTTTTGTGTGGTCAACAGGGGGACCCACCCAGGACGTAGATGGAGCAGATCAAGAAAACTTCCATCAGAATCTGATCATCTGGGGAGAGGGGAGTCAATGGGCAAAGAACCCAGCAGTGGACTAGTATCATGCAGTGAAGAAGGTGGAGATGGGTAGACAAAATGCATCATTATGGTAAATACATAACTATTATATTTCCTCTTTTCCAAAGCCACTTACAAGAAATGCTTATGATTTTCCATCAAGTTATCATCCATTCTTCTTAATGAATATTTCAGAATCATGGCAAACTCAGGTCAGCCAAGAAATTATGCAATTATTTAGAAGCTGATTCTTCTGTATGCCTGCTATACAATATGAAGAAACGTTGATGTCCTTATTGATCACTGCAGCAGTAGCCTTAGCTATATGTGTTATCTCCTGCATAGGATATAACAGCCAGCCAGCTTCCAAAGCTTCAGGGAACCTTCCATGTGCCCAAACCATCAGTCAGCTCAAGCTGAGCTGATTAAAAAAAAAGTGGTTTGGATGCCAAACCCTTCAGTGATTTCTTGCCTCTGAACAGTACATTTCTCTGAGGCCTTCAAGGATCAGTGGTCGGCTTATGTTGTTTCTTTGCTGGGCAGATGAGTTCTCTTTGGGGAAAAGCCTTCCATTTGAAGAAATATATATTTGTTTATTAATACTTTCCTGTTCCGGATAGTTATTTTTAAGCTAGGAGTTTGTGTTTTAATGGAATGTCAAGAGACTGTACTGTATTTTTAAATGAGAGTGCACTTTTTCCTGTCAGTTTGAAAGGTTTTTAAAGTAATTGAAAAACATTTTTTTTCTGTGGAGCAATTGTGTTTATTTTACATTTTGGTTCTGGCAAAGTGTCTTAAAGTGGTTTTATTCTGTATTTGTGTGAAAAAAATGACTTTTAAAGACTTAGTTTTTATATGCTTTTGCTGCTTGTTTTCCCTGGGAAAGAGAGACACAATGTTTGGCCTGACCATGGAACAAACTGCCAGTCCCATAGATGGCCCTTCTTTCAACCACAAAAAGAAAAACTTACGCAAACAGTCTTTGCCACGATAACAGGCTCACAATTTTCCTTAGCCACAGGTGGGTGACTCTGCTGTGGCATTTGTGTGTTCCTCATATCACCCATGTTTACCTGTCACATCCCTCTGATGTAGCACCTACAGCCACTATGGACTGGGGTCTGTGGTTAGCCACTTCCTCTGGAGCTGTGGGGTCCCCTCAGTAGGCAAGATAGAATCTCTCTTATCAGACCTGGGAGAGAGAACTGGGAAGACTTCTCTGTTTTGTCAGAATGTTGTGCCTATCCCTAGGGAAGCAGCTGCCACCATTAATAACACTGTCTGCCCCGTTTTCGCTGACGAAAAGAAACAGAAAAATAAACATGTATCTACTACTCCTCAAATTTCCTTAGACAGAAGTAGTTTTCTAGGTCTGACTCAAGGTCTAATTCAGGTTAGTGATCCTTCTTGTAAGGTGGTTTCTTGTAAATGAAAAAAGGATACCTCTTTTCTGCAGAAGAGATTCAAGATACTGAATCTGGACTGGAAGATGAAGGGAGAGGCACAGGGTTTTCCCTCAAGTTTCTGACTCGGACTCAGGGAAGAGCTCAGTTTCTGGTCCTTCCTGTAAGTATTTCTCTGTCTGAGAATATTTCCAGAATGTGTCAGTGTTAGAACACTGAGGTTTCTCAGTCCATAAGAAAATATTATGAGCTATTATAGAAGGAATTTCCAGAACCTTCACCCATTTCTCCACTTCTGCCAGCTTTGGAGTGTGTATTTGATACTGGCTGCTATTTTCCTGATAGTCAGCCAGCTGCCCCTAAAAAGGCAGTTAGGCTGTATAAAGTTCCTCAGTCTTTGAAGTTTTTATACACTCTCCCCCAAACCTGACCCAGCAGGTATATCTTTAGTTAATGCTACTGCTACTAAACATTTAGTTAATTCCAATCCTACTCTTTCTGATAAGGATGGGAAAATTATTGAAAGTATGGGGAAAAAGTTTATGCTTCTGCAAGTTTTATTTTCAGAATGTTTAATTGTCAGGCTCATATGTTAAGATTTGTTCTGACTATTTGTGAAAGTATGAGGAATGTTTTGTCTGCAGTTTC
Source organism: Protopterus annectens (assembly GCF_019279795.1). Taxonomy (NCBI): domain Eukaryota; kingdom Metazoa; phylum Chordata; order Ceratodontiformes; family Protopteridae; genus Protopterus; species Protopterus annectens. The sequence continues at coordinate 175,098,968 of NC_056734.1, forward strand.
TTCTTGTGAGGAAAAATCTGCATTAAATAATTCAGTTTTTCAGTTGTACAAGTCACTACTCATTGTTTACAATGCGTGTATGTCTCAGATGATACTTCTTCCAGTGCTATGGCCACTGGTATTGTTTTGAGGAGGTTTGGCTGGTTGCATTCTCAGAATCTCCAAGATGATGATAAAAAACTGATTTTAAATTCTCCTTTAGACAAAGGTTTTGTTTTTGGTTCCTCAGCTGCAGAGATGATCAAAAAGTGTGATGAAAAGAAAAAGATGATACAGAGATTCTATAAGATTTTTCAGTCCTTGTTTTCTAAATTTTCTAAGGGATTCTCTAAGTTCTCATCCAATTTTGAAAAAAAAACAAACAAACAAACAAACAAACAAACAAAAAATAAATAAACAGTCTCAACAAAATGCAGGTAAATATATGTTTAAGAAGAAATGGCAAGGGTGTTCCAAAAAGATTTCAGGAAATCCCCCCAAACCAAGGACAGTCCAACAAGTCAGAATGACTATTCAAGAGACCTTGTACCCTTCCCACCATGGCAGCCCCCTTTCCCTTTCAGGAAGTCTGAATCTCCACCTTTCTCTCTGGCAATGGATAGTTTCAGAGAAATAGTTTCTGAAGATCATTCAACATGGTTTCAGATGGCAGTGGGAGGAAATTCCTCCTTTCCAGGGGGTAATTCCTCATCCACTGGACCAGACTCTTTTATTTCCATCTGTTCTTCATCATATGCTGCCCCAGGGAGTGATAGAACCAGTTCCTCCTTCCCAGGTATGAAAAGTTTTTATTCAAGGATGATTTAGTGCCAAAGAAAAAAATGCTTGGCAGTCAGTGCTGGATCTTTCTGTCCTAACTCTGTTTGTGATAGTACCCAAGTTCATTCAAGTTTCCTGGTAATACTAGATTTAAAAGATGCTTATCATCAAATCCTTTTTCATCCAGACTTCATGTGTTTCATAAGGTTTTGTGTGCCTGGATCACATTATCAGTTCTCTGCCTTACCCTTTGGGCTATCTACTGTGCCAAGAGTGTTAACAAAGTGCCTAGCTTCAGTTATGGCTCACTGCAGGCTGCAGGGTATCCACATTTTCCATATGTTGATAACTTGCTTATCTTTGTGAGTCCTTTTCAAAGTGTCAGGATATTCTCAGTTGAGAGAAAGATCTATTACCCACACTGGGGTTCCAAAATAACAAACAGTCTTTTTTGATGCCTTCACACAGGATTCTATTTCTGGGCTGTCATCTAGGCACCTCAGTTCAAAGAGCTTTTCTTCTACAGGAAAAATAGCTCTATATCTAGATCTGTTTCTGAGGTTTTCCACTCATACTTCTGTCACTGCAAGGGAATTCCTCAGGATGTTGGATCTCGTGGCATCTATGATTCTCATGATACCCCTGGCAAAACTCCACATGTAAAAGGTGCACTGGTGCCTCAAGTCTCTTTGGTTCTAGAACCAACATTCTTTGTCTTTTGAAATCCCAGTGCTGGGGTCTGTCAGAAGAAAAATGTCTTGGTGGAGACAACAAATATACATAAATCCATGTCTTCTTGTCTCCCTCCCTGTTCTAAAGCAGCCAGTCACCACAGATTACCTGGGGAGAAGTTTCAGGAGGGATAAAAGTGCAATGTGTGTGGGACACCAAAGACAGATGCAAGTGCATACATATAAAATAGATACTTGCCTTGATCAAGGCACTCAACTCTCTGAATCATCTTTGATCCCTGGGACGTCTTCAAGTTGTTACAGACAACACCTCAGTCATGTGGTACATCAACAAGTAAGGGTGGAGCCAAATTGTACCGCCTACGCTGGATGTGTTAGATTGAGATATGGCTTCACAGTACAATCTCACTCTACAGGCTTCCTGCATTCCATCAGAGCTAAACTGTGCGGCAGTCAAGCTGAGAAGGACAAGTGCAGACACTCACTAATGGAAACTAGATTGGGGGTCTTCCAAGATTTGATCCATCTGTGTGGAGTTTCTCAGGTAGATCTATTTGCCTCCTTTCTGAGCAATTAGCCGGCAAGATTCTGCTCTAGGATCCATGCAAGAAGGCCTGGAAGACATATGCCTTTTCATTTCCTTTGACAGGAATATTCCTGTATGCTTTTCTACTCATTCCACTGATATCCAGGGTACTTCTAGAGATTCAGAAAAATTCCCCATAAACATTGTGTTGACTCCCTTCTGACCCAGGCAACAGTCGTTCTCCCTTCTGTTAAGGGGTGACCTATGCCTGACTTACAAGGCACTCACAAATCCAGCCCTGATGGAACTGCTACACATCTGAAAGTCAAACAGCATGAGGGTCACCCGATATAGAGTTCTAAACTTAGCCAGCGACTCAAACAAAACATACTAGACAGACAGATATGTGTCTCAGAGATTACCCCTTCTTTGGAACATGTGAACATTAAGCACAGCCCTTCCCTGCCCCCTTTAAATCCAGTTTGGATCAATGGATGGGGAATCACAAACTCACACCTGGGGTAGTGCCTATGTGCCTTATGGACAGGGGCAATCTGTAAGATACTAATATCAGAGGCAGAAATCCATTCCATCCTCTTGCCCCTAGGAACTTTATATTGGGTAAAATCAGGTTAGATTGGCGTTGCTTGTAAGGGCTCTTAATCTGTTAGTGTAGTAATCTTCTACTTACCCATGAACCTGTGGAAGTGGCCAGGGGTAATTACCACAAGCTTCCTCAGAGAATGGATCTACTACACAAGATCAGGGGTGTCTGATACAATCTGACCCCCAATCAACTTCAGTTGACTGCCTGCATGATAGGGTCTTAATCCCCTTTAGATAACTGGTTACTGAGGACATGCAGCAGGTAGTAATGCAAGGGAAGAAAGCCTGCTACTAGAAAATCATATATTAACAAATGGAAAAGGTTTTCTAGTTGGTACGAACAACATAACCAACATCCATTCAGGGTTAGTTTTTCACTGGTTTTACAATATTGGTGTGTTATTATACTATGGCCTTTTATACTTCTCTGCCAAGGCTCATTTATTGGTCATTTCAGCATGTCTGTCCATGGATCCTCCTCTTTCAAGGCAGTCTCATGTGAAAATGTTATGGATAAGTGGCCTACATAAAAACCAGTGGTTCCTCCTTGCGATCTTAATTTTGTGTTAGAAAAGCTATACACTTGCTCCATTTAAACCAACTAACCTGGCTGACTCGATGTTCTTAACATGAAAAACAGTTTTACTTATTGTTCTGACCTCTGCAAGAAGAGTATCTGAGTTGCAAGCTCTTATGGTAAGTCAACCCTATCTAATTTTCCAGAGGGACATGGTTTCTTTAAGAACTAGTCCTTCTTTCATGTCTAAAGTGCTATCTTGAGTTTACATTAAGCCAAACTGTCTCCCTATTTTCTTTCCTGAACCTAAAAATGAGGAAGAAAGGATACTCCATACCTTGCATGTTGACAGATAACTCAGGTACTGCCTTGTCAGAATTAATTCTTTCAGATTTTCAGATCAATTGTTCATTTCTTGTGAAGGTAAGAGGAAGGGGTAACCTGTGTCAAAGCAGACTATTTCCAAATGGTTGTCTCATACTATTACCTTTGGTTATACTCACCACAACAAATCTATTCCAGGCAGGGTAAAAGTCCACTCTTTCAGTGCCTTGGATTCATCTATGGCTTTTTGGAAATGGTTGAATTCTAGAAGTATTCTAGAAGCAGCAACTTAGTCCTCTGTACATATGTTTACAAAGGATACAAGCCTAAGTCCTTTTCTAGGTGTAGATAAGGCTTTTCAATGACCATTCTCCATGGGCTCCTGTACCCTTCTCCTACCTCTCAAATGTAGTAAGATAAAGTAATTTACCCATATAGCTAAGGCCATTGTAGCAGTGAGCAGTATGATGAACATAGTACAGTTATGCAAGAAACTTACCATAACAGTTTATATTTAAATGATCACCGCTGCAGTAGCCACTCCCTCCATCCATCCACTTTGTTTTCTGGTGTGTTGTTTTTGCCAGGGACAGGACATTTATTTTTTTGTTGTTCCTAGCCTTGTCCTTTCAGGGTTCAGCATCTCTCTCTCTCTGTTGGTAGTAAAGCTCTGAAGGGCTTGGTACCCAAACCTGTCTTTTTTTGTCAGCTCATCTGGGTGCGTGGAAGGTGCCTTGAAGTTTTGGGAGCTGGCTGGCTATTATATTCTATGTAGGATATAATCCATGTAGCGAAGGCTACTGCAGCAGTGATTAGTCAGGCATATACTATTATGGTAGGTTTACTTACACAACTGTATTGTGTCTGATCATCAGCTTTCATTCAGATAGACATGCGCTAACAAGGTCTTTCACACAGAAACTGTGACTTTTTCTAATAATTGGTATTGTGGTGTAATTTTAGTCAGCCATCAATGTGATAGCAAACAGAGAAGAGTTATTACATCTCATTTTAACTACTTAGAGCATTACATAACAGCAATTCATGTATTGTCACTTCTGTATTTATATTTAACAGACATACAGTAGCCCAAAATTTAATACAACATTGAGTCACATGAATAATAAACATTTTTATTTAGCACTTTCACCTTGCATACAATACTGATACTTCTGAATAATGCAAGACTTCAGTGAACCAGATTAAATAAACTTTTCAACTCAACATGTTACAGTTAAAAGCCAATCAGAAATAATGTATTTATAGGCATACACTATTACCAACTGGTAATAACAGTCGTCATGCTTGACCCTGTAATGAAACATATCTCAAAGGCATCAGGTTCATAATTCCATTGATACTGATGGCATAATATAAACATAGAGAGGCTGATGTTTTAAGATGCAGTTCATGTTCCATTTCTCACTTACAAGAAGAACCTTAAGGTAACTACCTCTCACATCCAAAGAGATGTGATCAGTTGCAAAGAGTTTAAATTATATGAAATATGGGTATGAAACTGACTATCTGCACAAAGTGTTCTCTTTTTCAGTATGCCATAACCACAATACATTCTTTACAATGGCTTGCAAGATGTCCTACCTATGTAGAATGCATTGCAACTGTCACAAACAGCCAGTTATAAAATACTTGAATTACTTGTGGTGTGTGATCTGGCTCATAGACTGGCACTGGAAAGTGGCAAGAAGACTCTGAGGCCTTTGTTTATGTAGCAACACTGAGAAAGCCCAAAACACTGATATGCCCCCTTGTTCTCTGATACCACTTTTACAATAATTATGGCTGCTTTCCTTTACGCTTTTAATACTGTAGTTCTTCATATAAGTGAGAAGTGGCTTATCAATAACAGCTTGTAACAAATTTGTATCCCGTTGGAGAATCCTCCACTTTGATTTAATAATTGCATTAATGTTTGCTTCATCTACATTTGTACTTTTTGGGTGTATAACTTGTATATCACTTCCACCATTGTGTTCACAGCTGTTACCACAAAGAATGGTGGCTGATGTTGAGGTCCTGCCTGCCACAGTGTTTGTTGAGATTACCATTTCTGTATTATTCCCTTTCTCAACAAAATATTTTGTCATGTATTGATTCCTCGATTAACGTTATCATCATCTGATTCCATCTTGAAAATCCTAATCACACGTTCCAATGTTTTTTAAGAAGTTTGGGAGGACACTGCTTGCATAAAGTACATACCAAATAAAGGCATCCTTTGTTGTACACTTTGGACTTAAGAGACCTCCTTTTATCCAATTCCACATCTTTGCCCAAGAAGTGAATATGAGTAGTGGAATATTTATCTGAAAACACAAGAAAGTCAGTGGTGTTATTAATATTACCCAGAATGCTTCAGATGTTCCATTGTACCCAGCCAAACAATAAAAATATCAGTGAAAGCAAATGTAGAAGCCCAAATATTTTAGAAACCCAGACATTTTATGTATTCAGAACTGAAAATGAGATTCCCTTTCCAGTTATTTAATATGATATTTGAAATACTGGTATTAAAACCACTCCCAGAAGCTAATTTATGGTAGTCTTTCTCAAAATAAAAAAAAGATGTTCTGGGCAAAATGATGTCCAAAAACTGCAGCTAATGTATGTTGGATTTCTTGGTAATGCTTTAGATGTATGCATATATACTGTCATTATGTCAACTCCTAGAGTCTGAGGGATGGCTGCATAGAGATCCTTGATATCAACAGCTTCCAGCAAGTATTGTCCAGCAATCTTAACTTCCCTAAATCTTTGAACAAAGGACAGAAATCAGGAATAAATGATCTAGTTTGCTATGCTATTTTGTTGATAACCTGTACAATGTAGAATGGTCAGGGGTTCTGTTTTCAAACACCTGGCAGAAATTATAGACCTGAATGGTAGAGTTGTAGCATTTATGTGCATTTTTTGGAATATTAAAAAAACACAGGTAACTTGGGGTGCTCTACATCCAAGAAATATAAAGGTCAGTGATATTATTGTTATTTTCCAATAGTTCCAATAATATGCACTCCATGGTATAGCTATATGTGTTTGTGTTGTGTTGTACTTCAGTCTGATGCACTCCAAATCTCATAAAATGGCTTTTCATAGTTTTCTTGGACAATAAAGCTAAAATATTGTTATACCTAGCAAGAACCATTTAGACCATACCCCGCCTTTACTAACCTTCTTAATGTGTATTCTTGTTGTCACTCAATTCTTTAAATTCATGCTCTGAATGACTGTAACATCAAACACAGTTTCCCCTAAGAGCAAACTGGGAACATGTTCCCGACCTGGGACTGGACTCTGTCTCTCCAGATCCCAAACAAGACTCACTTTGGAGCACTGTGTCCCAGTTCCACATAACTGACACACCCACACCTGGGTACTTGATTTTTGCATGCACACGTGCCTGGGAAAGGCTGGCATAGATTTATTAGCTGTGCCCCTTTCTGTCCAGACAATAAGGTAGCTACACTGCCACCAGTCAGTCACTGTCAGGCTCTTACAAGGCTATCCAATTATACTGAGTAAAATCAATGCTAATATAAATTGTAGAGTGTAACCCAAGCAGCAAGGCTTTTCAGAGTGGACCAGGCATCACCAAAATAACATCTTGAGAGTACGTGTGTTTAAAAGTAATCTCTAAAAGGCCAGCCACAATGAAGGTATAACAATATTTAATAAAAAATAATAAAATAGAAAACATGAGAATATTAAATATCCAAGTACAATAAACATCAGAGTTTCAATCACAGGAAAAATAAAAATAACACCGTTGGACATAGTCAAAAGGATGCAGAAAAACACTACTTAACTGATTTCACTGTATGTCACAAAGCCATTCACAAAACTCCAGCCAGTCACACTGGCATATGCACACATGTACTACCTGACTCTCCTTGACACAGATGGCAATACCTCACATCGTCACAATTAGCAACAAGCAAAATGCTAGGTTGGTTAAACAGGACTCTGCCCTGGAATTTACCACATGCTAATCACCACAGACAAAGTCCCATACCATATCCTAGGAAGTTATAGATTACCCTCTATGTCCCTATAATGCCATAGCTCATACCTGGACCTACTGAAGAGACTCACCATTAAACCAAATACCCTGTTCATGGGAGTGTTTGACTACTCATCTATAGACTGGGAAATATAAACTGGGATGATTCCTAAACAGATTGAAATATGACCTATCAGGACTGCTTGAGTCACTTTTCAACTATAGCCTCAAAACAAGCTTTGTACCATGAGAATGGAGGGATGACTGTAATGAATTTCCCAATTAACAAGGGTGGGCTATTAACCAACCATGGAAACTACAGACCTATTAGTCTGACTAGTCTTAATATGCAATGCCAGTTATTATGCAAATGATCAGCAAAGACATAGGCAACCTTCAGACACTGGAACCGACCCATTTTGGCTTTGTCAAGGGAAGATCATGCCTACTAAACCTGGTGGACTTTTGAGAAGGCCACCAAGGCAATAGAAGAGGGGAAAACCATGTATAACACATACCTCGACCTGGCTAAGGCATTTATACTCCACTTGGGTGTAGCTGAGAAACTCACCAAACTGGGCATATACCCCTACATAACTTGCTGAATTGCTAGTTGTCTCACTGATAGGACACAGGAACTCAGAATTGGTAATACCACCTGCACCAAGAGACTGGATAGTTGTGGGGTACCTCAGGGCTGTATGCTGGGCCCACTCCTATCTGGCATCTATTTCTCAGAGATAAAGGCTAATGTCAAGGGCCTTTAGCTGACCAAGTTCGCAGATGACTGCAAACTGAGGGCTATCATAGATTCCCCCATGATGCGAACATCTTACAAAAGGGTCTAACCCAGACAAATGACTGGCACCAAAGTCACAGATTTAAACTAAGTACAACACAGTGGATGAGCATTTTAAGAATGAATTTTTGACTCTGTAATTAATTAATTAATCAATCAGTGATGGGTTCCACCTGTATTTAAAGCTGGTTTTCTGCAGTATAATTCATCCTATGAATGCAAATGGCCGAGGTACCAGATGCATGTCTTTCACTGTTGCACTTTTAATAAATGAAGTTACTCTTTTGCTCCTTTCAGTTTTTTTTCCCCATTGTCTTTAAGTTTTTGGAAGTTATTAGCCATTTAAACTAAGTACCAAGAAATGCATTATAGTGCCTTTTGTGAAAACTGCAACCCTGTAATAATTACACCATCAATAAGATGCTCCTGAGAGTTGACCCAGTAGTCAGGTATCTGGGAACATATGAAGACAGTAGTCTGGCCTTAGGGACATGGGAACAAGTTAGTAAGAAAGCAAAGTTGCCCAACTTATAAGTAAGGGCATGGCATCCAGGTCCGTGGAAGTCATAGTGCCACTTTATTTGGTCCTTATCAAACCCATCCTTGAGTATAATGCTGCCTTTGGCATGAACCTGACCAGACATATGCAACAACTGGAACACCCACAAAGGTTTCATACCAGGAGAATCCAGGGTATAAGCACATTGTCGTGTATGGATCACCTTAAAGCCCTATCTCTATACTTGGTCTTCTATAGGTTACTGAGAGGAGATCTACACCTGTCATACAAGGCATCCTCAGATCCATCTCTGATGTACCTTTTGTACATCCACAAAATAAACAGCATCAGAACCACTAGGTCCAAGTATTTATATTCTGCTTGTGACATAAACAAGACATGTTAGCAAGACAAATATGTGTCTCAGAGGATCCCCATGCTCTGGAACAGACTCCCTGTGAAGGTGAAACAGAGTCCATCCCTAACCCTATTTGAGCATAACCTTGACCAATGAACAGGAAATTGGAAACTTACCCCAGATCTGGCCCCATGTCTCTGATAGAGGCAGACAGTAATGCCAAAATTAACATGCTCCCCTCCAACTAACCTCTAGAAACTTCCTAATTAACATACTGCTAATAAAGACCCATGATACATAGGGACTCAACTGGGTTGGTTTGCACGGCTAGGCTTATGAAGGCCCTGGTGGTCATTAGCCTAGTATACACCTATGAACCTATGAATTATGGATGTATTTCTTCACTTAGGATTCACCCTAAACCTGAAGAAATCTGCCCTACAGCCTTCACTGGATCTTGTTCTCCTAGGATGCCATTCAGAGTTGTTTGCATGATAGCATTACTTCCTCAAGACAAAATACAGTTTCTAATTTCTTACTTGCACTGTCCTTTTACTTCAGAATTCACTACAACAGAAGAGATATTGAGAGCCCTGGGGTACATAGCATCAGCCATACAAATAATGCCTTCTGCCAGACTTCAGATAAGGAAGATTCAGTTTTACCTCAGCTCAATGTGGGCACAACACCAACACCCTCTGAACTACCCAGTTCCTCTCTTGGCCCTTTGTGAAGAAGTTCCTTTAGGGTATCAGACAGATATCACTCAACCCAGCTGTGCCTATTATCATTCCCTCTCTCCATCAGGAAGTCTCCACAGCCATTTCAGACATGCTCTGTGGAGTCTGTTCAATGAAAACAAAAGTCCAAAGCAGGACAAGAGCAAACATATACATATCAAGCAAGTGAAAGCCCTGATCTTGGCTTTTCAATTCCTTCATCACCTATTGTCCTCAGAGATCCTTGAAGCCCTTAACAAACGTGTGCTACATCATCAAGCAAGGAATAACTAAATCCTATTGTATCTGCGGGTTAGCCATGGGAACATAGAAAATTGCTATTCATAACAAACTGTTCTTACAAGCAATTCACATCTCATCAAAGATGAATTCAGAGGAAGATTATATGAGCAGATTAAAGGCAGCCCTTCAGGAATGGATGTTAAACAGAGAGGTGATCCTTCAGATTGCCCATCACTGGGGAACTGCCCAGATAGTCCTGTTTGCCTCCACACTGATCAGGCAGTTCAGATGTTTCTGCTTTAGAGCACTGTGCCCAGAGCCATGGAGAAAGGATGCCTTGTCAATCTCTTGGAAATTGAATTTCCTTTATGCATTTTCTACTTTTCCCTAATTTCAAATGTCCTCCTGAAAATAAAAAAAGACAATTCAAAGATACTATTGGTGATGCCTGTTTGGCCCAAACAACACTGGCTCTCCCTTCTTTTTCATCTAGCTAATCACCACAAGTTGCCCCAATGGATTAACTTAGTCACATAACAAAAGGGCCCTCTCATTCATCCAGACTTGCAAGCTCTAAACTTGACAGTTTGGATGATAGGCTTCTCATACTGTTTTGTCACTGTTTTCCTAAAGATGTGCTACATGTATTATAGGAGAATAAAAAACCTGCTACAAGAAATTCTTACATTTCCAAATGGAAGAGTTTTTTAATTTGGTGCCATAAAAAAGGACAGGACCCGTATCAAGTGGATATCCCTGTTATCCTTACTTGTTTGTGTGAGTTGCTCAACAGTGGTCTGGCCTCTTTTTCTGTATAATCTCATTGATCAGCAATTTTTGCCTGTTTGCCTTATGGAGCCACCATTTTCTTTATGTTATGACATCAAGCAATTCATAAAATGAGTCTTTTGCACCAGGACTTTAAGAAATGGGACTGGAATTATTTATGATAAAAGTTAATAATTCTCTCCTCCTTTGCATCTGCTTCTGCCTTTTTAAAATTCTACAGATGCAAACAGTCTTGCTGATGGCTATGACTTTGGCTGAAAGAGTCTCAGAGTTACAAGCTCTTATGTCATTTTCTCCTTTCCTGATTTTTCACAAAAACAGGGTTTCTCTTAGTACAAATTCTTCTTTTATGCTAAAAGTGGTAAATGAACTGTCCTTGAACCAGTCCATTCATTTACTAACCTTCTTTCCTAATCTTCAGAACAAGGGAGAAAGAATCCTAAATTTGTTGGATGTTCAAAGATAGCTTAGATTCTGTTTGGACAAAGTTAAGTATTCAGGAAGTTGGAACAACTGTTTGTTTCATATGAGGGCAAGTCAGTGGTCCTCTATCTCAAAACAGACTATCTCCTGATAGATTATTCTTGTTTTTTCTGTTTGTTATTCATTTCATGTGAAATCCCTTCGTGGACAGATCAAAGCATACTCTTTTAGGACAGTTGTTTCATCTGGTGCCGTTTTCAAACTTCTGGACTCAACTACTCTAGAGCCTGCCACTCAGTCTTTCATTCACATCTTTACAAAACACTACAAGATTGGTGTCTTTTCTCGAGATGGAACTGGTTTTGCTAGTCTTCAAGGTATTCTGGACTCCATCTCTATGCTTAAGTTCTCCTCCCATTTAGTATAAAAACTTTGGGATTTTTCCCAACAGTAAGAAGTACTGCAACAGTGATCAAATGAAGGACATAATAAAGCTGTGCAAGAACTTACCATAGCAGTAGATGTTCAAATTGATTACTGTTGCAATATATGCACCTTCCTTCCTTCCTTCCTTCCACTATTTCCTTTTCATTCATTGCTCCTTCCTCTCTGTTTCCTGCTGACTTCAGCCTAGTTTCTAGTCTTTCTTTAGCCTCCAACTTCCCTGTCTGGGCCAAGAAAGCTCTGCGGAATTTCACACCTGTATGCCCTTTATATACCACCCTGTATTCTCATGCAAAGGTCATGAGTCAAACATACAGTGTGAGAGGAGGGCAGACAAACCTTGGTATACTGGCCAGATGTACAGTATACTTGGCAGGATACTTCCCAGCAGTTAGCTGTACCACAATAGTGATGCGTTTGTACATCTACAGTTATTTCAGGTTCTGAGACAATTGTATTTTCTCCAGAAAGGGCTGGAGACAGCCTATACCTAATGGACAAATAATAGCTTTCCTTCAGTGCTTATAAATATAACTTAGTAACTTTAGGAAAGCACATGGTCTCTGCCATGTATGGTATTGAGGAAAAACACTTAAAAAGATTTTTTGGTAAGTTAAATGCCTGTTAAATATAGCAGTACGCATGTATCTCTGCTTTTACCAACAGGATGCCATGGTGGAAAAAAGCCTTTACTTTGACCTGTAGATTCCTAAAGGTAATTACTAGTGATTCAGGCAGTCATCATACAACTGTATTCCTTACTTGTCTGAACAAAATGCATAAATGGCATTGCCATACTGGGGTAGCCTGATAGACTTCAAAAGCTGTCTTGGTCATATTGCCTCCTGAGAGTGGTACTCTGCCTTTTTTTCTGGAGCATGAAAATTTCTCTCATCATTTAGACTCTCTCTGAAGTTTGAATGGAGAAATGAAAAAAAAATCATCAAGAAAAGGTGAGTAGTATTGCTGGAATTGAAATCATCCTCAAGTCTTGGTGAGAACCTTCATGAGGTAGACCCTGTTTTTACAAGATCTCACCAAGATGACACCAATCTATAGACTGTATTTTATATAGCATATACCATGGACAGAATCAGGTTGAAAATTAAAAAAAGACAGCTGGGTGCACAAGTTCCAGGATAAAAAAGTGACCAATCCTGGTATGTGCACTGGTGCCAGGGCTAGAAAAATTACAGTGTAGAATCCTCAAAACAGGACAACATTCCTTAAATAGGGTTAGGCCAGGCTCAGGGGAAGGATCGTCCCCCTGTTGTAGAAGGAAGTAGTAGTCCACAAAAAACACAAAAAAACTGACAGGCCAAAAAACAGCCATACAGATAATAGAGTGGACTACTGAGAATAAGGAAGAAATTATGTATTGTTACTATTATGTAAGAAGCCCAGAATTTCCCGATAGAAGGTATTCAAGAAGGCTAAGAGAGAAATTAGAGGAAATATAATACCTGCACAAGAAAAAATGTCAAAAGCTTAAATCAAGAGAATACGTCAGAAAAAGACATTTTGGAATTTTCTATGGAATTCCCTCTGGAAACAGGGAGCAAAGAATGTGCCCTCAGTTTAGAAAAAACTGATCTAAGGGAAATGTAGCTTGATTTAATATAGACGGATAGACATATTAAGATCTATGGAAGAAATAGATTACAGAAAGTCAGTTTAGACCCAAAATGTTAAGTCTGATAAAAAATGAACACCGTAATCAAGACTAGTAACAGAAATTCATGCGATGTAACAGAAGTAAATAGGATATATATTACTGTACAACTAAATTTATAATGGATAAAGTCTTACTGCAAAGCATAGAGCAGTAAGGGAAAGGAAGGGAAGAAATAAAATGCTACCATGGAAATACCAAATAGAAAAAACTAGAAAGCAATTAAGACAAAAAGTGTCACTATTAGATGAGTATAGAAGAGTGAACAGATCAACATAAATATTTAGAAAGAGAGACGTGATAAAAGAAACACATGGAGTCAATATAGACCGGGATCTGTTGTACACTATTGCAAATAATGAACTAAGACTATTAGCACAGGTCAAAAGACTTAGAAGATATGCAGATAAACATAAAAGATTAGTACAATATAACCAATTCATTGATGACCCAAAAAAGGTTTAAAGAGAACTGGGAAACAAAGCAAAAGGAATAAAACCACTCCAAAAATAGAAGAAATAGACACCTTTTGGAGAAATATCTATAAAAACCCTGTCGAACATAACAAAGGTGCTAAATGAATAGAAGAAGTAAAAGAAACAGTAAGAAGTTCAAATGTACAGGATATGAAATGGGATGAAGTAACAGTCCGAACAAATATCAACCTGGTTAACAACAGGTAAAATGATACTCCTCCTTAAGAGTGAACCTGCAACATATCCTAAAAACTATAGACCTATAACTTGTCTTCTGACAATGTATAAACTATGTACTGGAACTGATACTGACAGAGTTTATAGTCATTTAGAAGAAAACTCAATCAAGGCAATAGAACAAAATAGTAACAAAAGAAAGTCATATGGAATAAAGAATCGTTTATTTTTAAATAAAGTCATAATGGAGAATTGTAAAAAGGGGAAGAATCTAAGTATGGCATGGATAGATTACAAAAAAGCATTTGACATCCCATGTTCATGGAAAAAGGAGTGCTTACAGAATAATAAGATACACCTGACATTGGTCAATTACATTATAGTACACATGAGATAGTGGCAAACCACTTTGCAGCTAAGCCATGATAAAGGACAAATTATTATCCTGGGGCTAAACATTTAGTGGAGGATATTTCAGGGTGACTCTTTGTCACCACTGCTACTTTTTCTTGCCCCTAACTCATTAAACTGTCTAATAGATTAGGTCATGGTTACAATTTGGCTTCTAGAAAACAGCAAAGTGTAAAGACTTCTCATCTTCTTTTTGTGGATGATTTAAAATTGTATAGTTTGTCAGATGAGATGCTGTAAGCACAACTACAAGCAGTCAAAGCTTTCTCAGGTGATATCAGAGGGTCCCTATCATTTTATCGAACACATTACTTACCGAACACCTCTTTATCGAACTCTATTAAGTGAAATCTTATTCTGTCAAACAATTGTTTCTGTGAAGTTTTTCCCAGGGGAAAAAGCAGTGGGCTTTCATTGGGAATTCGACTTTTCCCCCCTGTAGTGTGATCTTGGAGTTGGTATATTTAGCAAGGGGAGGTGGGGGTGGGTGGGGCACAGCCCCTCACCAGGATGGGTTTTAAATAGTACTATTTTTTTTGTGGTCGCTGGGTTAGCCAACTGTTTTTTTCCCCATGGGAAAAACTTCACTAAAACAATTGTAGAAGTAGACAAACCTAGCAGCAACTGAATGTGCCAAAACAAACAAAAAATGTAAGAATATAAGAAGGATCAGATGAGGAGGCAAGAAATGTGGTGAAGATATAAATATTTATTTATTTGTGTTTTATTTTACATTTGTTAACCGGGTAGAGTCCGGCTGGGCAAGTAGCTCATTTTTAGTGGAGACCCGGGGTGATAAGCTCCATAATAATAGTACAAAAAAATTACAAAAATTTTTAAAAGATTTACAAACAATATACAAAAAGTTTGACAGTTGCCAACAATCACAATTTACAAAAAGGGGAATGTAAAACATAAAACATTACATTTCCTAAGCCTTACTACAGACAGTAATATGAAAGTCATTAGATATATAAATTAAAACCATTGTGGTATTTTCACTTGGCAGAAGTAAGACAAGAAGATAGCAGAATAGAAAACATTTGATCAAAGGCATGAGAAACTTGCCAGAAGTATTACAGAAGCATAGCCATTGTTGAGTAAGGTATTCCTTTAAGAGTTTTTTGAAGCTATGATCTGTTTTTTAAGATATTCTGGGGTAATAGGTTCCACTGTGTGGCTACTTTGAAGGAGAAGAGAGAGTCACCAAAGTAATTATGGGACTTTGTAACCTTGTGTATAAGTTTATCGGATGATCTAAGGGTAGTAGTGAGCTGATTGAGTGATAACAGATTGGGAAATTCAAGCCAGTGCAGTTTTTGAAGAGCAAGACAATGATGCATCCTGTTGGATATATTAGCAGCAACTTTTGCAGTTTTGATATAGCAGGAATCAAGTAGATGTAAATCAGACTTGCGCAGGTTAGTGAAAAGTTGAGAACAGTAGAGGAGAGCAGACAGGAGGTGGGGTCTGGCTGTGGCTAGTCTGGCATTTTGAGTATGATAAGGTGTGGCCCTATATAGAGCACCAAGTCTGATGTGAACTTTCTTAATTGTGAGTGATATGTGTTTATGGAATGTTAGGTTGTTTATTGTGACACCAAGTAGTTTAGTTTGGTTAACTGGTTCTATTATAGTGCTATTAGTGGAGTAGCTAGAGAGAGGAGGATGTTTTGCTTTGGATTTCCTGTTAGAGAAGATCATTAATTTTGTTTTGTTTGGGTTTAGGATGAGTTGAAATTAATTTAGGTAATTTTCAATATCTAGAAATGACTTTTGCAGTTTATCTTGGAGGTCTTGGGGTGTGGCAGCAGAGTAAATAAGAGTAGTGTCATCAGCATATTGAATGATAGAAGCAGATTTAGTGGCACTGTTTAGACTATTTGTGAATATAATAAAAAGGAGAGGGCCAAGGATGGAACCCTGAAGATCCCCAACAGAGACTGGGAGGAGTGTAGAGTGTTTATTATCCCGTTTAGCTGTCTGTTGTCAATTAGTAAGCTAGTTAAAATACTAGTTGAGAGCTGTAGAGTTGAGGTTGAAGAAGGCTAGATTATTGAGTAGTAGTTGGTGGGATACAGTATCAAAAGCTTTGGACATATCAAGTAATATAGTTGAGACTAGTCATCCATTGTTTTTTAAGGAGGTTGATGTAGTTAGTGAAACTTATGAGGGCAGTGGAGGTATTGTGTTTTGGACGGAAGCCGTGCTGTGAACTAGATAAGAGGTTATTTGCAGTGAGGTGGTCTAGGAGATTCTTATGAATACATTTCTCTAAGATTTTGGCTATGGGTGAGAGAATGGCAATGGGCCAATAATTAGAGAGATCTTTAGATGGGCCTCCCTTGTGGAAGGGGGTGATATGGGATATTTTCCATAGTATGGGGACACATTGTTCTGCACTGGAACAATTGATTAGGATAGATACAAGATAGGTGATGGAGCTTGCAGCAGTTTTTAAGAAGTCATTAGGGAGTTGGTCAGCTGCTAGACAGGTAGATTTTAATTTTGATAGGAGTTTTTGATATAAGAGGTTTGTATGGGTTTAAAAGAGAAGTAGTTGGGTTTAGAGTTAGTAGATGTAGGCACTGTAAGGGGTTGGTTAGATTTGTTATTGTTTAAAAGTAAGGTGATTGATATGATGAAATGAGAGTTAAATGTGGATGCTATACATTCAGTGCTATTTGTTGTAGATGGTGCAGGGGTAGAGGTTTTGCTAGGGTTGAGGAAGTAGTTAAGGTTTTGCCAACATTTTTGTGGGTTATTTATGTGCTTTTGCTGATAAGCTAGAAAATAAGATTTTTTTGTCAGATAATATTTGCTTCTTAGTTTGGTTCCTTAATTGTTTGTAAGAGGTGAGGTTTTCTGAGGGTTTTGGAGGTTTGATAAGCAGTCCAGGCTCTATCCATTTGGTTAATAAGAGATTTAGCATCTTTGGTTACCCAAGGTAGGTTTTTGGCTTTGTAGTGAAATTTTTTGTTGTTGGAGTGAGGTTATTAAGGATGTTGAAGAAGGTATCATTAAAATATTGTACAGCTTGGTCTAGGTGGAGTGATTTTAGATGTCACCAGTGGCAGTTTTGAAGTAGGGAATTTAAGATGGTAGGGGAAAATTTAATTTTGTTGCATATGTGTTTGAAAATGACATTACAGGGGAAGTGAATGTGTTTCCTTAGAAAAAAGGTAGGGGAGTGATCACTGAGAGAATCGGAGAGGCACCCAGCCTGATGGGCAAAGTTGGGCTTATTGGTTAGTTTCCAGTCTAGAATAGATTCTTTCTTAGTGTGTTTATTGATTCTAGTGGGGAAGGTTATAGTTTGGGTGAAATTGAATAAATTGATAAAATTGGATGGGTTGTCAGATGAGCAGGATAGCCAGTCCAAGATGAAATCACTTAGCACTATAGTTTCTTGGTTGGAAGTAGAAGATGCCCAAGATAGAAGACTTTCAATGGTAGGTAGATTATTTCCTGGTGGTAGGTAGGAAGCAATAATTAGGATGCTTTTATGTGGATTTACTTCAAATCGGGTGGTTAAAATTTCTGCCTTTGATAGATCAGGGGGAGTACAGATTAATTTTTCGATTTTGAGGAATTTTTTATACATGATGCAATGCTTCTACCATGCTTGTTCAGCCTGTCATGTCTAATAACATTATAACCACTAGTAAGTATTTCCTCATCTTTAATGTGGGGTTTTAGCCATGTCTATAATAATTACTATATCAGGAGTGTAGGTAGCTAGGGCTGCATGAAGTTCACTAGTTTTTTGTGATACTTCTGAGGTTAAAATTAGTTATGAGTAAGTTGCCAGGACAGAAAACTTTGATCAGGATCTAATGCATGAATGGTTAAGGAGAGGTGAATTGTGAAGTTAAACCAAAAGATGAAATGTTAATATTGGCAGCCCAGGAAAGTGGACTATGTACACATTGGTTTACTAAGTCCTTTGAACATGTAGGAGGAACAGACACGTGGAGGTTATGTAAAGCAGAACTGGAAACAGTTGCACATCTTGTTGCTGGGTATGATACACTAATACCTGAGGGCCTGTATACTGAAATGCATAGTAATGTAGCAAGACTGTGTTGTACTGGGGATTGCGCAAACATTGCAATATTGAAGTAGCTGAGATAATTGGAACCATGAGCCACAAAATATTATAGGAAATGATCAAGGTCATATTACATAGGATCACCTGTTACCAACAGTTCAAAAAAATAGATGCAAGAAAACCAGATGTAGTAGTCCATAAAAAGAAGACAAAAGTAGCATTAATCATTGAAATTTTTACTCCTAGTGATTACAGAGTCTTACATAGAGAGAGACACAAAGTCATAAAATACCAGGATTTGCAGGCAGAAATAAGGGAATGTGGAAGAAGATTACACATACAGTTCTAATAGTAGTACAATAGTAGTAGGAGCAATGGGTCTCATAAAAATAATTTACAGTATTATTTACATATGCTATCAATACATGCAACTCAGTATGAATTGCAGGAGTCAGTTCTTTGCAAATTGTAGGTGTTGCGAACTGCATTTTTGGTTAACATCAAAGATCAAAGCATTACTAATTTCACAAACTTTCATCATATTTTACTTAGGAATGGAGTCAACTCTAAAAACCCAAAAGAAAAAAACAAAAAAATATGAGAAATTAAAATGAGCATATAGAAGAACCATACATTTACAAAAGGCTATTGACCTTAAATATTTATTGCAAAAATGTATCACTCAATGGCACCTTAACATCTGGAACACACCCTCCCTGTTCTTAAAGTAGAGCTAGTCTGTTCACACTTTTAGAAATGACTTTGATGAATACATTGATGCACGGAAGCTTTGACATGAGACAGAAGCTATTAAGCTTATGGAATGCAATTATACAGCATGTCTGTTACTGGAGCTATAAGCCCATGTCTTGCAATAGCTAGTTGAATATTCAATGGGCTTTTGAGGCACTATTGTATGTGGGAGGCATAACACTTGGAGTACTACTGTCCTGAATACTTCAGTATTGTCTCCCAGTTAGTGCAGAGGATATGAGCACTTAATACTTTTCATCTTTTAGTCCAGGGTTTGATTCTTTCAGTCTCTATTTGCCTACAGCATGACTCTGAGAACATCAGCTAACCAGGCAGCACTCTTAAGTTGAGTTTGAAGAAGGTTCAAGTGGTTCATGACTCTACCCTGTTTAAAAAATACAGATAAGTGAGTAACTTTAGCAAAAGTCTCAATAATGGTATCCTCTGTACGGTTTGCAGTGGTGGTGGTGGTGGTGGTAGTGGTATAATAATGTCCTTGTATGCAAATACCCAGACATTTTCCACATGATGTTATTTTCAGTGCACCTGCATGGACAGAATATTTGTTTTTGTTTTTTTTTTTCTCCCACTGGATTGTTTGTGAGCTGCTTTCTAGCAACAATATGTAGAGAAATAGCAGACTTGGAGTACCACTAATGTATGACATCTAGAACTAACCATTAAGATGGTCAGAAAATCCATCTGGAATACTAAATGAGTTGTCAGATTCTAACTTGTATAAGAGGAGTATACAAGTTACAATTATTTTTTTTTCTGTTCCAAAGGAAACAACAAATCTAGGATCTTATTTTTTAAGTCTGCTTTTTTTTTGTTATTGCCTGCTCATTGCTTCATTTTTGACTTCTGGTTTCCTTTCAGTAGCTAATATGTGCATTGCAGTTATGGCCTATTGATACATTCACGCTTCCAAGTATACATTGATTCTAACTATAATGCTAGGCATTGCTTGACCAGGACTGTATATCTGGTCCTTGTACATGGTTTCATACCCTGCCCTCTATCAGGTGGGGTAACGTTTGGTGCACTGTAGCAGACAGTGGGGTAATGTTTGTTGTACTGCAGCAGATGGTGAGTAATGGTTGGTGTACTGCAGCAGATGGGATAACATTTGATGTACTGCAGCAGATGATGGGATAATATTTGCTGTACTGCAGCAGATGATAGGGTAATGTTTGCTGTACTGTAGTAGATGGTGGGGTAACATTTGGTGTAGTGCAGCAGATGATGGGGCAATGTTTGGTGTCTTCAATGGGTCTATATCATGACGTTGAATGATAAAAAGAGCAAACACTCTTTTATCGAACACTAAAAACCGAAAGCAGTAAATGTCGAACACACGGAACAGCGATTTCTTTTTTTTCCCGGGGAAAAAATTGCTGCTCCCCCCCCCAAAAAAAACAAAAAAAAAATCCCAACACAAAATAAAGTGGGGGCTGTGCCCCCCTCACCCCCTACTTAAATATACCATCTCCAAGATCACACCACAGTGAAGGAAATGACAAAGACCCAAAAATGGCCCAGCGATTTTTTTTTTCCCCATGGGAAAAAAATTGCTGTTCTGTATGTTCGACATTCAGACTTTTCGACTTTTACTGTTAGACATCAATATAGACCCGTCTCCAACAGATTTCACTCCCACCCTTCTTAGCAGGCCACTATTCGAGTATTGGCCATTTATATCATATCATGGGCTTCTTCCTTGTATACAATGGAACAGACCGAGGTTCACATTTTGTTTGTTTTGAAGCAATGGATGGAAGGGCAGAACATGTGTATTGGCATGGTGAGAAACAGGCCAGCTGTCAGGAAAAAATATATTCAGGAGCGGCCTTAGGTCAACTGGTGCCCTAGGCAAAGGGCACCATGGCTCCCCCACCACACCACCCAGTGCCCCCATCCTGGTCTACTTACACCAAATAAATACTGGAAAAGTGCCCCTACTAAAGCAGCGCCCTAGGCGGCCGCCTAGTTGGCCTATGCCTAAGGCTGGCTATGAATATATAACTCATTTGGATGGAGTAAGTAATTAAACAGGTTACAAAAAGATCTACTGGCTGGTACAGCCCAGGGACTGGAAGAAAAAGCATTCTCCTTAAACACTTTGTATGCTAGCTAGAGATGTTTATAGGCTGACTTGTGCTCTACTTGTTATTTCTAAAGGAACTCTCCTTGAAAAGAATTCAGACAAAAAAGGGGTGTCTATGTGGGATTATTAAGAAACAAGGGGCGAGTATAAGTAGCTTGACTGCAATACCATGAGAGAAGATGCAGGTGGCACGAAAGGACTGACAGTGGAAAGGTGTCAGTGTTTAGCCATAGCTTGCAAGTTGACAGTACATGTCAGAGGCCATATACGGCTGATCCTCTAGTATTCTGTTAGTGCATTGATGTGTACTCATGGTTGATGTAGTACAGAAGTTTGCTGTCTCTGGACTACTCCTTTTATTGGCATTGCCTCCTAAAATATACTTTTACCTGTCTGTTTTGGGGGTGATCATCCTAGCAAAATAATGATTTTTTTTCTTAGAAATACTTTGTTATGTAGCTGTCAGAGGCCTATGTAATGGTCTGGCCTTATGAATATGAAAAATTTTTACTACTGAAGTCAGCAAGTTATAATACATTGGCCACTAAATGGGTTCACTGATTCATACTTCATTATCTGTTTCAAAAGCCTAAGCCATACTAAGACAGTCTATATAACAGGCTAATACTTCTGAACTTCCATCCATCCAATGCTAGCAGTTTGCACCTGACTCCTGCAGTGACCTTGTGAAGAGTCAGCACTCATATATAAATCAAAACAGTTCTACTTTAACAATGAGTTGTTGTCTCACAGCAAGAGGTTCCCTGGTTCAAGTTCTCAGCTGGTGTGCCTTCTGTGTGGAGCTACACATCTTCCCTGTATTCGCATGGGTTTCCTCCGGGAACTCAAGTTTCCCCCCACAGTCCAAAAGCATGCAGTAGGTGGACTGGACACTGTAATTTGGCCATAGGTGTGAATGCATGAGTGAATGTGTGGTCTGGAAAAACTACAGTGGCAGGGCTAGCCACCTGGTTGGCTCTTGAAGATTATCACTGTTGAAGTGACACCCCAACCCCATGAGCAAAAATGTGAAAAAGAGGTTGTGGATGGATGGATGGGTTTAAGGGGATGACACAAAGGAAGCATCACTTACCACTTTTGTACAAAAAGTAATTTCCTTTGACAATATCATCACTCAGGGATTATCTCAACTAATGCTTATGGAATGTATCTTGATATGGCTCAGTAATCATATCCTTGAGCCACAGAGCCATCTACTGAAACTACATGTTTCCTTGTGGATGAGTTGTTCCCTTACCTTCCTGCGCTGTCTCTTCTTGCCTTCAAGTCTAGGTTGCTTATATTTAAATTAAGCTCCTGACTGATAGAGAACCGAGTACTATTGTAGCTAATAGCCAGCTTCTTCCCACTTAGACATCACTTGTTTAAAGAGGCGGCAAAATAGATATGATAACACCCTTCCAGGTTGCGTATACAGGAATGACTTGTGCTGTGCAGTCATACCTTACAATTTGGAGTTATTGCTTAATAGAAGTTTTACTGGTATTACCTCTCATGACTGGTAATGAATGTGAAGTGTGTCTATCAATGGAAAATGCAAGCAGGAATTCTACAGACTTTATAAACTTTTGCAAGTTTCTGTTTAGTAGGAGAATACACCAGTATCCCATATTGTAGTGTCGGTGGAAAATCATTATTAATGAATGTGCTTGAGCAGAATATGTGGTTTTAATCTATTCCTGTAAGAAAAATGCAGTTGGACGTGACACATAACATTCCACAGACCTTCAGTTCACTGGTTTCCATGTTACTGCTGTGTTATTTGGTAACTGTATACGATTCACTTTATTAAGTGCAATTTGTACTTACAAATGATAGTCCAGATATTAATGATGGACAGAACAGATAGTACTTATCTTTGTTGTCAGGATTAATATTATCAGCAACAAGGATAAGAGTGATTTACTTTACCATTGTCATGTAGTAGTGCCTTCACCTACAAGCCTGTCAGTTACAGCTGCTGAACTATCACATCCTGACTGTGAATCTGTGATTGATGCACTTGGCCTAGAACTTCCCTCCAACTCATTCAGGAAACAGGAGGGCTGAAGAGATAGCACTCAGTTTTCTTTTATTCAGTCCATGTTTCCTAACTCTAATCACCTTCTGCTGTGGGAAAGGGATGAGATGCAGCCTGAAAAACAGATCATTGTCCGCCTCCTAGATTAATGCAGAGAAAGCAGTATTGTCTGCTGAATGGATAAACCTTCCTGCTGTCACTCAAAACCTAAATTCAACGCTACTTCACTTCTAAGAGGCTTATCTTCTTTGAATAGACCCTTGCAGCTCAAGTAAGAGGCGATGTAATGAAGCGTGTTTTTTCTTAAGTGAGAAACCTGCTGCAAAGAAGGGAGAAGGCTGTGCAGCTGTTCTAAAGGGTTTCTGCAGCCTCTTGAAATAATTGTCACTTATCTAGTCTTACTGGATATCAAACAGGAGAAGATCAGGTTTACTGACTGCTAGGGACTGCATCAGTTAATTAAATGCTAGTGATTAGCTGACAGCATCATGCAAGCAGGCACATTTTAGTTTAAAGATTTTCAAAATGCAAGTTTTTACTTTTGAGAGACGATTTTAAAAACTTTGGAACATTGCTTTGCTGCTGTTTTTTGCATCGATTATTTCTGCATCTTTTACTAAGGAACTGATAATTTATTTAAAAAATGATGCTTTAGAATGGATGTGACTTTCTGTTCAATCATTACATATTAAAATTCTGCTTCAGAACTCAGAAGTCGTACAAAGATATGTGAACGTGTAGAAAAGTTGAGTTTATCTAACTGATTCTAACTGATTTCAGTTTAGAGTTAGAATTTGTGACCACAGTCATTACTGCTATGCTGAAACAAAGTGTACTGATTCATTAACAGATTCGCTGAGTTATGTTCAGAAATGGTATTTTCATATAAGTATCACTGATGTTTTAAATGTGTTGTTCTAATGAGAGTGCAAGACATAAGTTAAAAAGCTTGAAGTCAAATGCATAGTTTTCATTTACTTGTAGACTTCAGCCCTGAAAACCTGTTTATTTCTACAGTCAAATGCGTGCAGACCAGACAGCTCTGATCACCATGTATCATGATACTTTATATAAATTGCTTGTCTAGTGCCGCTTCATACAGATATCAGGGTGTATACTACATAATTAATAAGGTACTCCTAGGCTAATATAATGTGAGTTATTAATTAAATTACATATGGTGAGTATCTCTGTGCGCTGAATGTCAAGGACTCTTGTCAACAGACACAAGGGGGCTTATATCATTATTTTCTCTATTTCCATGGTTTGTACTGTTGTCGTTGAAATGGGCTAACAGCAAAGCACTGAAATGTTTTACTGTAATACGGATACACTGAAAAATCAGATCTCAACATATTTTGTCTTCTGATAATATTCCAAGTTATGAACAATTTAAATGTTATTGCCTGCCCCTCAATCAGCACCCACATTTTATACAGCACAATTTCAATATAAAAAGAACTCCTTTGTTTTATTTATATTTATATACATATGCCAACAATAGAAATATCTCTGGATTTCAAAAATATCATGGAAAGATTTACTCTATGTGGAAATGGATTTTTAAAATGACATGTTTGCATGAATAGTGATAAATGAAGATACATATATAATTACTATTGTTTCAGTGATGACTAGGAAATGTTAGTGCATACCTGATTTGTACATATACTACAACAAAGTCAAGTTACATATCACAGCACTGGCATTAATTAGTGCAAAAGTGTATAGTGACGGTTTGACCAAGGTTGTCTGCTATTCCTTTATTAGTTTATACAGAGTACCATTGGACAAAGAGGCTGAATATCAGGCATATTTGGTTTTGATTCTGATTGTGTATTTCTGCATAATTTTCATATATTCTGCTTTGCAGAAAAAGGATAACATTCCTTGTTCAATGAAGTCGTAAACGTCATGGGCATTCTTTGGAGGCAGTGACTGTGGCTCATATTTCTTAGTTTTCAGCTGTATCCCAGAGTACGAATGCTGAAGCAGAAAAAATTATGTTTCAAAGCTTGGGAAACTTTCATCTCTGTCCTGCCATATGAGGAACCCTGGTTCTATATCTGGGGCTATGTTATCTTTCCATTTCGTATATCATGTTTGAAGGAACATAAACATCATTGAAAGTATGTCCACTGAAGCAGCTATAGCCCCCTCTCTTCAAAGGTTTTGTCTCTGTCATGTAAGAAAGAGAGTGAGATAATTTCCTGCAGGTTAAAGTGTCATTGGCTTAACAGATAGTGGATTTGCCTTAAACACTGGAAGAGCAGAAGGCTGTGGGTTCTAGTCCCACCTTGAATGAGTGGATTCATTATCTGTTACTGACACTGCACTCCTGAGTTTGCCATCCTTCTGATAAGATGTTAAGCTACGTTCCCATATACCTGATATGGTGGTAGCTCAGGTGGATGCAAACAATCACATAGTACTTATTATGAAGAGTAGGGGATGTTCCACATTGCACTGGCCAAATTTCCCATAGTCAGTATGAATAGCACCTTGCATCTCCTCTGAAAAGAGGCCTAGTGTGCCTAACACAGCCAATAAATAAATTAATTCATAAGTGAATATCACAAATGATGATAATACTAACAGTGGGTCTGATTCTTTCCCATAATCACTTGCACACAATGCTAAGCTATTCCAAGTGACTCCATTTGCATGTTGTGAGACAATGTGTTAACTGAGTTGTAAAACTAGGCTGTAGATGTCCTGTTAGCCACAGTATGAATTATGTGTTCAGGATCATATAAAATAATGTAAATGTGCAGTCGGTTGTAGACTGCAATGACCATGGAGGTGGAGATATGTATCACCAACAGCTCTACCATAGTTGCTCCATAAAATACACTGATATTTACCTGGACTGTTGTACTTTCTTTTTTACTTTTCTGCAGTTATTATAGTACCTATGATTCTGCCCCTCCACTTATAAAACTACTTGTCTCTAAAACAGCATCACCTTATTTCTGTTTTGTTTCAACCACCTATTACTTTGAGATTATACCATGCAGCTTTCCCATCCCCAGAATCAGATCATGCCAAAAGAACAAACACTATTTATAATCCTCCAGTATTTTGGGGTATCAAGTATATTGTCTTTATCCCATCTAGCCTCAGTGCTTCTCTCCTATAAGAGATGCATGCAAAGATGTATCTGCAATTTGCGTTTTTCAAAGTATCACAAGACATACGTAAATTATCCTTGAAAAATGAAAATATTTAGCAACATAGCTGGAAATGAATACATGCTGAAGCTCTCTCAGTTTTGCAACATATGATGTACCTAAGTCCACACCACTTTTGTCATCCTACTCTGTAACATATCCTGGAGGATGACGCACATTCTAGGCTTCCTAACATGCAGTCATGTTTAGGAGCGCTGAACATTGTACAGGTGCTCAAATGCAGTTGGATGCCCTACTCATTGAAGGTTGAAGATGTCACCTACAGAACAATGGCAGTAAAACAGAAATCCTAAAAAACAGCAAGGTGGCACCAGAGAACAGATCTATTTGCATCGGTAAAGGAAAACCTTAGTCGCCTTTCGCAGTGATCTGCAGTGATTCAGTAGCAGATATGAGAGCTGCCATCAGTGGTTTGTATCCCTTGTGACTCCATTGCAGTTTTCTGTAATTTTGGAGCCATGGATTCATTTGATATTATGATACCAGAACTATGACTTTCACTTTTTTGCTGAACTTTAACTTTGTGCTGCTGGAATATTGTTTTGCAAGGCATTAACTTTGTGCTGCTTGAGGGCTGGAGGTGCTCAGTGATACTGGTTTGTTCTGTTATTAGGTCCTAGTGCTTATTTCTATTATTTCTTGATGTTCTCTTGGCAATATCTTTAATGGTTGCCGAGTGGTACATTTGACTGCATCTGAAAAATTATCTGCTGTTTGATCTCTTTTGTGTCAATTACAAATTAGGTTACCCCTCATTTGAAGAGGGACAATCTTTATTTATTGTGGACC
The DNA here is from genome assembly GCF_019279795.1 of Protopterus annectens. Classification (NCBI taxonomy): domain Eukaryota; kingdom Metazoa; phylum Chordata; order Ceratodontiformes; family Protopteridae; genus Protopterus; species Protopterus annectens. The sequence goes on from NC_056734.1 coordinate 175,126,354, forward strand.
ATTGCTAGAAAGTGAGTAACTAGGAAATGCAATTCCACTTCGCCACCATCCATGGAAGAATTTCTGTCTTTAATGAAAGACACAGCACAGAAAGAGATCAACATTAAAGAACTGAGAATCTGTCCTAACACATTAACAAATAATCCTTGGAGAAAGGTACTAAATCTATTGAAAATCTACAATTGGACTGTGGCTCTCTCTGATGCTTTACTTAATTGCATGTTAATCTATGTATTTTGAATCAAACTGGTTTCATTTATTGATTTTTCCTGCAGGCCAAATGTCAATAGTGTATATAGTTATTTATGTATCAGAATTTAGATTATGTTGTATCTGAAATATGTTTGTTTGAAAATATAAATTACTTGAGAAAAAAAAAAAGTTAGGTTACCCACATTTTACATATGTGGTCAGATATTTGCACTATATTACGTGTGTTGCCTCAGCAGAGATGCATGTGAAAGTATAAGGAACGTCTGAGAAATGGTACATCTTGCATTAAAGTTGCCTCCATGTGCTTATCAGGTATTTCTCCTCTAATGAACAGGAAAGCTAGTGCCTCCTTTGAGCAGAAGTCACATATTCAGATTTAGGCTTCCAGTTTATAATTGCACGGACTGGCAAATTTCTCAGTATTAAGTCTTAAATGCTACTGGTGATCGAGTATTCAGGCAGTGTTTGATTGTCCTGCAGATCTTGTCATCAGTAGTCAGGCTAATTTACTCTTGATTTCATCCTTATTCACTTTGGAAAAGAAATTGAATCATAAGGTATAACACTTGAGCCATATGGAGCTCCAGTGGCAACAGTTTGGACATGTGTGGGTTTAAAACCTGAAACCATCATGTGCCCTATAATTATTCCTGTATGTTTCCAAATTCAAAGAAAGGTAAGAAATGAGTGCATATCTAAGGTTTGAATAGGATTGCCACCTGTCTTTATTTGCACTAGGATTGCCACCTGTCTTTCTTTGCACTATTTGGGTAGGTGGAGGTGGCATTTTTTGGGAGTATTTTTTTGCTCCCATGCATCATCATATGGCCTTCCTACCCATTGCTCTACATTCATGCCAGGTCTCTCAGCTCCTCCGTGTCTCCTTGGACTAAGTCTGATATAGGTCATAGAACCTAAATGTGTCCTGGGGGTCTTGGCTGCCACCATCAGCTAGGGGATTGTAATTTAGACCTACCCCATTACTCATCCCTTCCATTGCAGCCTTTGTGGTTGTGTCCAAGGAGCATGCATGCAATGAGGGTGTGTCGTGTATCATCTTGCATCCATAGTAGCTCAGCCAGACCACCACCCTAGCCCTCCTTGGACAATGCCCCCCAGCATGATGTTTCCAGTCTCCACCAGGGAGCGCTTCAAGGAGTGCCCATGTAACTGCAACTCCTCCCCTGGGATGGACACATCCATGGCTCCCCCCTTGCCCCTCTGTCAGTCACCTGCACCATTAACTGAACCTAGGACAGCTTGGCTGTATTCAGGGCTTCATACCTCTACGCCAAGGGTGTGGTCAGGGAAAATATTCACAAATGTTCAGTGATTTTTAAGACAAAAAAATACACCCTAAGTTTCCTGTAATGGCTGGTACATAAAGAATTACTTTGCAGCTGAAAGTACATAGTATTATATGAAACCATATAAACAACTCAAACTGTAAAACAGAGAGCCTTTATTTTGGCAAACACACAAACTCCTGTTCTTTGAACTAGTGGTGAGTATTGCTTGCCCTGGGAAATATCACATTTCCATAAAAAATGTCCTGCTTTGGGCATTTGAAAGCTAAGAACCCTAGACTTGAACACAAATTGCTTGGCAAGTAATCTAGTTGTGGTAAGAGAGAAAACTTGCTGTTTGTTGGTGGACAGCTAAGAAGTACATTGAATGCTGTCTAGAAGGTTGCTGCCATGCTGCCATCTTGCAATGCTGTCCTTTACAGTGGAAAAGGACAAGTTCTCCAATTCCTGCTGTACTGCAATCTTGAATGGAAAAAAGCCAATATTTTTGATCTGGTAAACTGTCCTTTTTCCTATTTGACATGTTGTATGTAATCCATCTACATATATATACATGCATGTGTGTGTATAAAATTATATTCCAATTGACAGCAACTTTTTCAACTTTATTTTGGGGTGGGTTATTTTTGTGAATCACAAGAATTTTGAATGGTGTTTTATTCAAACAGGGAAAGTTGGAATATTTATTTGTCAGATAAGTGGGACTGGGTTAGGAATATGTGCAAGTTTCTACAGGTTAAGGTAAGTGCTAAAGGGAATATGTTTTATGGAGAGTATGTGTGTCTGTTGGTTAGGTTTAGAGTTACTGCTAGATAAGGGATTAATTTTTGTAGTATGTGAATGTAGGTTCACTTAGGATTAGTGTAAGGGCTAGGTAAGGGTACAGAACTTGTGGTTTGTGAGCATGAATGTTTGGAAGTGTGCATGTGTGTGAGATTGCCAAAAGGTGATTTGATTGATGGTGTGTTTTTGAGTAGATATGTGTGTGTATGTGTGCATGTGTGTGTACATATGCATACACGAGTGTTTTGAATTTGGGTTAGAGTAAAAACTAGCTTAGGGAATAGATTTAATTTTGTTGATGTTTTATAGTACATTTTTATGTGTGTGTGTGTGTGTGTGTGTGTGTGTGTGTGTGTGTGTGTGTGTCTGTGTGTGTGTGTGTCTGTGTGTGTGTCTGTGTTTCTGAGCACCTTGTGTAGTGATACTGTTAGAGAAAGGGGTTTCCATAAATTAATCTGTAGTGTTAGTGTTAGAAGCAAGAGCAGGGTTAGGGTTTGCATGCATGAATAAGGTAAGATAGGAAAGTAGGAAAGGATTTCAATTTTTATATTAAACACAGAAAATATGCAAACAAGTTATTCATATTTATAGCAATTTAAAGGACAAACTGAGAATACCATCAGTAAGAGCTTTCAATGATAACTTATGATATTAGAATGAGCAGCATATATTTGTTAGTGTTGCAGCTGGAAGTGAGTGGGAACTGTCTTCCCTGGAGCCTGGACACAAATCATAGTAAAACTGTATTTATGTTTTCTGAATTTGTACACTGTTTATTCAAGATATCTCTGATTGTGTCCCATATGGAATTATATAGTCACTATGAAGACTCCAAGTTTCTTCAAGGTGCAGAATTGATTATATGAAGTAAGGAGGTCGAAATGGTGAAATCCCTGCATGGGGTTGGAGAACTTTGCCATCCATGAAAAAATGAATTTGGAATATACTTTTTATCACTAGATTTCTGTGACTGTCAGCTTCCACTGCCACTCTAGTGAATCTGTTTAATGAAAATGCCCATTGCTCAGGCAACCATTGTGATTTTCTACTGAGTTTTACTCCAGATATTCCCTGGCAGCTTGAACTGTCTATATTTTCACAATATTAATTTTATGCCTCCCCCTCCAGCAGCCCCAGTCTATGGCTCGGGAACATGTTGCATAGCAGAGCTTGACTACAGTCCTTTGCAGTACACTAGTTTCCAATACACTCTCCACTGAGTGTCGGCTTTGCTGTAGATTTAGCTGCCATTCCTCCTTCAAGATGGCCATGTCCTTTAGTATTCAAGTCAATAACTGATCTGGGGTTGCCTGGGTTGCAGTTAGGGTGTTATCCCTCTGCACCATATAGATATCTCAGAATTCCTTTTTTTTTTACTTTAAGCAGATTTCATTCTCATAGCTCTACCTAGCTCTCGCACACCACAAAATCATCTGAAATGGAAATATGCACCAGCTTTGAATGCTGCATGTATGAGTGACAAATGCACTTAAAGTAAGATTTGTTACAAAGTGCAAGTCACCGTTCCCTGAAGTGCAGTGACATTAGGGCTGAATATATTAACTAAGGGTGTACAGGAAGCAAAACATACATAATGAGCAGCGGGGGATAGGCTTTTCCCCACCACAAAAAAGGAGCTTGAATTCTACTTCAGATTATTTTTTTCCCCTTTTTTTTTAGTTCAGTAAAGGCATGCCTTTTGCAGTGGTACCATAGAACTTTCGTCATCTTATCCTCTACTCAGAAATTAAAATTCCAGCAAATATACTTCTTGCTCTCTGTGTCTCTTTTACACACAACTAAGCTATACATTCCATAAATATTACTGTTGCTTACAGTTTTGCGCCTGTAATTGTCTTGTTGGTTAACATATTAGGACAGTAGAACAGTATTCCATTCAATCATGTTCATGTCATAGTTTCTGGATTGTGTTCTGTGCTGATTTTGTGTCATACACAGGGAGTCTTGCCAATTCCTGTATGATGTGCTGTTTTCAAAACTTCTCAAATCCTTTTTGGCCTGCTGAGGCCTGTGACACTGTACTTCATTCAGTATACTCACAGGCATGCAAAATATTCATCTCACCTTTATATGTAAAAGTGCAATTAATGTCGCAACATGTTAAACACTTGAAGAGATGAAGACACTTTTTGGGGGAGTCATGAATTTTGTTGAAATAACAGTTTTATTGACAACCAGCTCATTAAAAGTGCCCATCAAAAACACTTAGATATGAAGCATACATGTCCTGTACCCAGTGCCCCCTTAATTAAATATCACATCAAAAACACTTAGATATGAAGCATACACTTCCTGTACCCAGTGCCCCCTTAATTAAATATCACATCAAAAACACTTAGATATGAAGCATACACTTCCTGTACCCAGTGCCCCCTTAATTAAATATCACATCAAAAACACTTAGATATGAAGCATACACTTCCTGTACCCAGTGCCCCCTTAATTAAATATCACATCAAAAACACGTAGATATGAAGCATACACTTCCTGTACCCAGTGCCCCCTTAATTAAATATCACATCAAAAACACTTAGATATGAAGCATGCACTTCCTGTACCCAGTGCCCCCTTAATTAAATATCACATCAAAAACACTTAGATATGAAGCATACACTTCCTGTACCCAGTGCCCCCTTAATTAAATATCACATCAAAAACACTTAGATATGAAGCATACACTTCCTGTACCCAGTGCCCCCTTAATTAAATATCACATCAGAAACACTTAGATATGAAGCATACACTTCCTGTACCCAGTGCCCCTTAATTAAATATCACATCAAAAACACTTAGATATGAAGCATACACTTCCTGTACCCAGTGCCCCCTTAATTAAATATCACATCTAAAACACTTAGATATGAAGCATACACTTCCTGTACCCAGTGCCCCTTAATTAAATATCACATCAAAAACACTTAGATATGAAGCATACACTTCCTGTACCCAGTGCCCCCTTAATTAAATATCACATCAAAAACACTTAGATATGAAGCATACACTTCCTGTACCCAGTGCCCCCTTAATTAAATATCACATCAAAAACACTTAGATATGAAGCATACACTTCCTGTACCCAGTGCCCCCTTAATTAAATATCACATCAGAACACTTAGATATGAAGCATACACTTCCTGTACCCAGTGCCCCTTAATTAAATATCACATCAAAACACTTAGATATGAAGCATACACTTCCTGTACCCAGTGCCCCCTTAATTAAATATCACATCAGAAACACTTAGATATGAAGCATACACTTCCTGTACCCAGTGCCCCCTTAATTAAATATCACATCAGAAACACTTAGATATGAAGCATACACTTCCTGTACCCAGTGCCCCCTTAATTAAATATCACATCAGAAACACTTAGATATGAAGCATACACTTCCTGTACCCAGTGCCCCCTTAATTAAATATCACATCAAAACACTTAGATATGAAGCATACACTTCCTGTACCCAGTGCCCCTTAATTAAATATCACATCAAAACACTTAGATATGAAGCATACACTTCCTGTACCCAGTGCCCCTTAATTAAATATCACATCAAAACACTTAGATATGAAGCATACACTTCCTGTACCCAGTGCCCCTTAATTAAATATCACATCAAAACACTTAGATATGAAGCATACACTTCCTGTACCCAGTGCCCCTTAATTAAATATCACATCAAAACACTTAGATATGAAGCATACACTTCCTGTACCCAGTGCCCCTTAATTAAATATCACATCAAAAACACTTAGATATGAAGCATACACTTCCTGTACCCAGTGCCCCCTTAATTAAATATCACATCAAAAACACTTAGATATGAAGCATACACTTCCTGTACCCAGTGCCCCCTTAATTAAATATCACATCAAAACACTTAGATATGAAGCATACACTTCCTGTACCCAGTGCCCCTTAATTAAATATCACATCAAAACACTTAGATATGAAGCATACACTTCCTGTACCCAGTGCCCCTTAATTAAATATCACATCAAAAACACTTAGATATGAAGCATACACTTCCTGTACCCAGTGCCCCCTTAATTAAATATCACATCAAAAACACTTAGATATGAAGCATACACTTCCTGTACCCAGTGCCCCTTAATTAAATATCACATCAAAACACTTAGATATGAAGCATACACTTCCTGTACCCAGTGCCCCTTAATTAAATATCACATCAAAACACTTAGATATGAAGCATACACTTCCTGTACCCAGTGCCCCTTAATTAAATATCACATCAAAACACTTAGATATGAAGCATACACTTCCTGTACCCAGTGCCCCCTTAATTAAATATCACATCAGAAACACTTAGATATGAAGCATACACTTCCTGTACCCAGTGCCCCCTTAATTAAATATCACATCAAAAACACTTAGATATGAAGCATACACTTCCTGTACCCAGTGCCCCTTAATTAAATATCACATCAAAAACACGTAGATATGAAGCATACACTTCCTGTACCCAGTGCCCCTTAATTAAATATCACATCAAAAACACGTAGATATGAAGCATACACTTCCTGTACCCAGTGCCCCCTTAATTAAATATCACATCAAAAACACTTAGATATGAAGCATACACTTCCTGTACCCAGTGCCCCTTAATTAAATATCACATCAAAACACTTAGATATGAAGCATACACTTCCTGTACCCAGTGCCCCTTAATTAAATATCACATCAAAACACTTAGATATGAAGCATACACTTCCTGTACCCAGTGCCCCTTAATTAAATATCACATCAAAACACTTAGATATGAAGCATACACTTCCTGTACCCAGTGCCCCTTAATTAAATATCACATCAAAACACTTAGATATGAAGCATACACTTCCTGTACCCAGTGCCCCTTAATTAAATATCACATCAAAACACTTAGATATGAAGCATACACTTCCTGTACCCAGTGCCCCCTTAATTAAATATCACATCAAAAACACTTAGATATGAAGCATACACTTCCTGTACCCAGTGCCCCCTTAATTAAATATCACATCAAAAACACTTAGATATGAAGCATACACTTCCTGTACCCAGTGCCCCCTTAATTAAATATCACATCAAAAACACTTAGATATGAAGCATACACTTCCTGTACCCAGTGCCCCTTAATTAAATATCACATCAAAAACACTTAGATATGAAGCATACACTTCCTGTACCCAGTGCCCCCTTAATTAAATATCACATCAGAAACACTTAGATATGAAGCATACACTTCCTGTACCCAGTGCCCCTTAATTAAATATCACATCAAAAACACTTAGATATGAAGCATACACTTCCTGTACCCAGTGCCCCCTTAATTAAATATCACATCAAAACACTTAGATATGAAGCATGCACTTCCTGTACCCAGTGCCCCTTAATTAAATATCACATCAAAACACTTAGATATGAAGCATACACTTCCTGTACCCAGTGCCCCTTAATTAAATATCACATCAAAACACTTAGATATGAAGCATACACTTCCTGTACCCAGTGCCCCTTAATTAAATATCACATCAAAAACACTTAGATATGAAGCATACACTTCCTGTACCCAGTGCCCCTTAATTAAATATCACATCAAAAACACTTAGATATGAAGCATACACTTCCTGTACCCAGTGCCCCTTAATTAAATATCACATCAAAAACACTTAGATATGAAGCATACACTTCCTGTACCCAGTGCCCCCTTAATTAAATATCACATCAGAAACACTTAGATATGAAGCATACACTTCCTGTACCCAGTGCCCCCTTAATTAAATATCACATCAAAAACACTTAGATATGAAGCATACACTTCCTGTACCCAGTGCCCCCTTAATTAAATATCACATCAAAAACACTTAGATATGAAGCATACACTTCCTGTACCCAGTGCCCCCTTAATTAAATATCACATCAAAAACACTTAGATATGAAGCATACACTTCCTGTACCCAGTGCCCCCTTAATTAAATATCACATCAAAACACTTAGATATGAAGCATACACTTCCTGTACCCAGTGCCCCTTAATTAAATATCACATCAAAACACTTAGATATGAAGCATACACTTCCTGTACCCAGTGCCCCTTAATTAAATATCACATCAAAACACTTAGATATGAAGCATACACTTCCTGTACCCAGTGCCCCTTAATTAAATATCACATCAAAACACTTAGATATGAAGCATACACTTCCTGTACCCAGTGCCCCTTAATTAAATATCACATCAAAAACACTTAGATATGAAGCATACATGTCCTGTACCCAGTGCCCCTTAATTAAATATCACATCAAAACACTTAGATATGAAGCATACACTTCCTGTACCCAGTGCCCCTTAATTAAATATCACATCAAAACACTTAGATATGAAGCATACACTTCCTGTACCCAGTGCCCCTTAATTAAATATCACATCAAAACACTTAGATATGAAGCATACACTTCCTGTACCCAGTGCCCCTTAATTAAATATCACATCAAAACACTTAGATATGAAGCATACACTTCCTGTACCCAGTGCCCCTTAATTAAATATCACATCAAAACACTTAGATATGAAGCATACACTTCCTGTACCCAGTGCCCCTTAATTAAATATCACATCAAAACACTTAGATATGAAGCATACACTTCCTGTACCCAGTGCCCCTTAATTAAATATCACATCAAAACACTTAGATATGAAGCATACACTTCCTGTACCCAGTGCCCCTTAATTAAATATCACATCAAAACACTTAGATATGAAGCATACACTTCCTGTACCCAGTGCCCCCTTAATTAAATATCACATCAAAAACACTTAGATATGAAGCATACACTTCCTGTACCCAGTGCCCCCTTAATTAAATATCACATCAAAAACACTTAGATATGAAGCATACACTTCCTGTACCCAGTGCCCCCTTAATTAAATATCACATCAAAAACACTTAGATATGAAGCATACACTTCCTGTACCCAGTGCCCCCTTAATTAAATATCACATCAGAAACACTTAGATATGAAGCATACACTTCCTGTACCCAGTGCCCCCTTAATTAAATATCACATCAAAAACACTTAGATATGAAGCATACACTTCCTGTACCCAGTGCCCCCTTAATTAAATATCACATCAGAAACACTTAGATATGAAGCATACACTTCCTGTACCCAGTGCCCCCTTAATTAAATATCACATCAAAAACACTTAGATATGAAGCATACACTTCCTGTACCCAGTGCCCCCTTAATTAAATATCACATCAAAAACACGTAGATATGAAGCATACATGTCCTGTACCCAGTGCCCCCTTAATTAAATATCACAACACCATGGATGCTCCCATATTGGGGAAAGGGTCACTTTTTGATGAAAGTGAATCTTGATAAAAGTGACATCTGGGGAAAAAGACAGGCTTACACTTTCGGTAGCCTGTGCTTATCATCATATCATTAACACAACAGGCAGGACAAGAGAATTGTTGGTATTTTTTGTGGTTTGAGTTGAAGTCCCAGTTTTGACATTGATCCTCTAATTGAAATATGTCCAGTGTGTATCCACGCATCTGTCTAGCTTTTTATGGTGTGTGTGTGTGTGTGTGTGTGTGTGTGTGTGTGTGTGTGTGTGTGTGTGTGTGTGTGTGTGTGTGTGTGTGAAAATATAGTAAAAATTGTGCAATAGCAAGTTGTTCATTTGGGAAACAGTGACATGATTCTGGTAGACATCCAATTTCTACTGTTGCCCTTCTCGTGTAGTTGATAGCAATATTGATAAATAAACAAAACAGCAGTACTGATTCATCTCTAACCAATAGTAAGGCATCTGTATTTTCTGTCTGTATATCTGACTGTGTTTTGCATCTGCAGCCTATTCATGTCACACCCCCTGTGCTCAGTATAATTGATTAGTGTGGGCCCATCTAAACAATTGACAGGTCAATGTGCTTTTAGTATTTTGGGGTTTCTAGCCACCACATGACCAGGCATATAGGAATTTCTGTAAGTGCCTTGTTTGCATTCCATAAATATGGAAGCTTTGTTCAGTGTAAATGATTAGTAATCCCAGTATTCAGGAAGCAGACTTCATGCCCGTATCAATAAAAGGGAAGTTAGGCTGCAACGCAGTATAGAGTGTCACTTGTATTTGTAGGCAGGAGTTATGTCAGACTTGTTTTACCAGCATAAGGGGCCTTTGGTTAATGCACATCAGAAAGAGAATTTCTCTGCATATTGCTGTGGTAATATGACCAAGTAAGTGCACATATGCACTCAGTGCTTGCATTGTAAGCCTTACTGTTTTGGCCACTGCTTGTAATTATATTCAGCTAAGCTGTATGGGTGTTTTAAACAGTATTTATCTCTACACAGATATGATTAGTGGATGATGTGTGCAACTACAGGTATTTAAGAAAATAAATAGTAAGATGCAGTTTCAAAAACTCGTTTAATTATTGAATGCTTTCCTGCTTATTGGAAGGCTCACACAGAATCTGTAACTGCGTAATTATATTCCATCTACTCATATGTTTCATAATCCCAGCTGAATTTAAGGTGTTAAGTATTGTTTCTTTTGTCATGCTATTAGATATGAGTTCACTGCTTTGACCATAGACAATGAGCTTTTACAGATTTTTTTTCCTCCTGGGTGATGTCTTAATTTGTAAGGGGACACCTGCATCCTTAAAAATCCCGTGATCAGAACTGCTCAGCTTGCAAGTGTTTCCCTTTCTTTTGCATCTGGATAGTTCCACAATGGCGATACCACAGAACTATGCCAAAAATGCCTACATTCACATTAGAGATGTTTGCATTGTGCAATATACTTTTAAATGAAATGACATTCGTGCAGTGCTCATCTGATTTGCAAAACCTTTCTCATTCCAAATTAAGGTCACAAACAGAAATTAATAAAGAGGAAGGAAGGACAGATGTCTGACACTGTTTATGTTTTAGCAGTACTCTTCCACGAAAAGTTACTTTGTTAAGTTTAGCATGTGGAAACAATTGCTCATTGGAGGCTGCAAGCCAACATGTAACTTTTGAGGAAACTGTGAAAAACAATGTGTAGAAAACTTTAGCTTGTTGACGTTTTTGCATCTGCCTTGCATCTCCATGTTAAGATAAAGCATAATAAAATGTACTCTGTGTTCTCAAATTTTCTGTACTTCTCTGTACATTCATACGTTTTGATGCTCGGCCTATATTCTTGTTAAATAAATTGTTTTGCTGTCAGAAAGACAACTTTCAAACTCCAGTAAAGGTTTACTCAGCTGGAGTTAAAGAGCCGTGGGAGACAGAGATCTTAGCTTTATGCAAACTAACCTACTTCTGAAGAGACAAAAATTAACCCAAATGCAAGGAGAATGCACTATCTGCATTACTGGAGACTTCATATAGCATCACCTTGTCTTTCTGTTCATGTTGTATAAAGGAGTTGAAAGACTACAGGGTTAACTAGAACAAATGTTTCAGCTCAGACATTCAGGAAAGATATGTATATCCTAAAAATAACTCAGTTCAATATTTTTTATTATACTGCAAGGCATCCAGATTTTCTGTTAAGTTATGCATATGTTTAGTGGCAGCAAATGACTGTCAGTCTGACTTCTTTGCTGTAGCTCCCCTGACCGATAATATGAAAACAAAAAATGTAGTCTGAAAACTGCAGGTTCCTTAAGTGGAAGAGAAATTTGATAATTTTGAGCATTTTAAGGATACTCGAACTTTGTGAGCACTGTATTCAGAATAATACATGAAGTAGGCACTACTGAAAACCAGAAAGAAGTCACTACATGAAATGTATCTCTACACTACAAAAGAGGTAATGCATGCAGATTTTTAACCATGACTACTGGAAAACAATCTGCTTTAGACTGAAACTAATAGCGCAATAAAATATTTGCAAATGCTTCACTACTGAAATGTTTATGGTTACAAATTAGTTTTATTTTTACTGCTTGTTTTTCCTTATGAAACAACATATTTTTACTATGTATACAACCTTGCCTGCAACCATATTATGTTATCTATTAGCACAAATAGTACATCACAGTGCATAACCCTCAAAGAAGTAATAGCTAGCATATAGTTTGCATTGATGTTTACATTTTAGATGACAATACTTTCACTTTCAGTTTAGCGCTTTATATTTTCACACACAAAAATAAAGCTGCATTTTAGTTTGAGATTACATGGAATATAATTGCTTTCTGACTGTGATTTCTCCTTTTATGCAATGATTTAGCACTGTTATAGGAACTAACTTAACTAGAAACTGTAGATATACATACTGTCATTATTTTAAAAGATAGCTCATTACTAAATAATTATGGCATTTATGAAAGTTAGGTACATTTTTGTGCAGCTGGAATAAATAATATCTTAATGTCTGCACATTACCATTTCTATCAGCCCTTCGCTCTAAGATTAAGCTTTTGGGTGTTCTTTTTGGGCTGTCTTTCCAGTGGTTTCACTTGATGAATGTGACAAGTTTTGTGTTTCTTTCTCCTCTCATTGAATTTAAAAGTTTTCTTGCTAAATACAAGTCAAGAAGGGCCCAAAGGCAATATTTCAATGGCTGCTAAACCTTTCAAGGTTAGGACTTAACCTCCGTTTTTTCTAATTCATCTCCAACCTTCAGTTTGGAGCCAATCAAGAATATCAGATGATACTTAAACAATGAAGGATTTCTGATATTCAGGTACAGCCTGTGTTCAATAGGATTGCAAATGCTTTGTGTGGGGATAGTCGGTTTTGCTCTAAAGTACTGTCACAAAAAGTGAAATTACCATTTGCTTGGAATGCTGCTATTCATCATTGTCAGAATACTAAGCATTGTAAGTAGCTAGGCCTCTTCAAATTAATGCCTTGTTTTGCATCAGCTAAATTTCCCAAATCCAGGAGGATGGGTCATACAAAACTCATCTCGCCCATTTAATTTATCAATTCGATGTGATTCGACAGAGCAGGAGCTTCATTTCATCTTAGTTCTTTTATTTACAGTCTAATTCTAAAAGAAAGCGAATAGATATGAAAATAAGTTTGAAAATAAGATAAATCTCGCAGCAAAATCATCAAATCTATTCAATCCTGCAGTAGAACCTCAATAATTTATTTGTAGGTCAGCTCATGGGATTAGCCATAAGGTATTTGCAAATTCATTTATTTTTATTTTATTTTGCTGTTTCTCATGCATAAGGGTAATGCTGTCCCTAAGGCTTTTCAGGTAGCCCTCAAAACTTGACAACATCTGCTCTCTCAGAGGCCTAAGCTAAGATTAATTTTCAAATAAAGAGCATAAAAAATTTATGGAGTTGTATAAATTTGAATATGAAATGCATTTTTGTTTGCTTGCATACAAACACTTGTCTGCTCTGTCCAAATCATATAAGTATAAACTAAATTAATGACCCTATTCACAAGCATCAAACAGAGGGAAGCAAACTGTCATTATATTTGTAATAGCACAACATAGTTTAGAAGGTTTCTTGTAGTTTACAAGTTCATTTGAGAAGAGAAAGATTATATATTTCAGTAGGCACAATATGATGTTACTAGGACAACTTTATAATAATATTACCTACTTATTATATATGCTTTGTGAATACAAGATGGCATTTTATTGTGTAAATTAGCACAGCAGAAAATGAAAGTCTGTGCCTGTATATATACTTAAAACAGCTGCAGTCTAAATTATAAAACTACCAGGTTTTATATGGGTATTAGCTTGAGTAACTGCAGAGTATCATCCTTTGTGTTACAAATGCATAGGTACCACTTAAATTAAATAATGCATAGCACAATAAGGCTGGGAAACGTACTTATTAAGTTTAATCTACTGTAAACTTTGTTCTAAGTGGATCTATTACTAAAAGTATCAAATTCATGAGAAAAGCAGAATCATCTCTTTCTCACAAAACCCATTCTGAGTATACCTGTCATGAAAGACAGTATAAAATTATTTCATTTTTACTATCATCCATAACATATTATTACACTAGAGGACTGTATAAATTATTTTAATTTATTCTAACTTATATAACTTGTGAAGCAGTTTAGTACTTTAACAGTTCAGACCATCCTTTTTAATGCTAAACTTGCTGAAATTGTATTTTATGCCTGTTTATCTGTAAAACAAATAATTTATCAACCATTGTGCAAATCACCAAACAGTACATTTTAACTATTGGCAGTTACAGGTTTATGAGCCTAAAAAACAATGTGACATTTTACATATAGGAAACTACATTTCATATACTGCACATTATTCCTGTTATACGTGTTTGCATATGCACACAGGCTGTGGAGAAGAAATGCCATTATTTCATCTTCTGTGCAGGCTGTTTACCCAAGTAAACTAGTTACAGTCCTTGTTATTAGTTGTCTAGAAAGCCATAATCTATATGCTGCCGTTTTGCTTTTAAAACATTCTGCCTCTAACTTGTTCTTTACCCATCAGAGTATTATTTTTCAAAGACTGACGTAAACTTGAAGATGCAACTTTGTGAATTCAAAAGAAATGAGAAATTAGAGTTATAAATGTATAATATACTAATATAGTGTATAACAGAACAGTTATAGTATACTCAATATATAAGCATGCAGAAGAACCATATGCAATGCAGGAATGTTTGGAAGTGTTCAAAGCATTTACTGCATATGCAGATGATTCTTTTTCATGAATGAGCGAGACTGCAAATATAAAGCATTGCAATTTTGTCTAATGAATAGTGTTTACTTATCTCTTACATGTTACTCTGATACATGTTTTTGGAGTGTTCAGCACTTTGAGAAAACAATGCTATTAGTTCCTTTCAAGTGTTTAGACACAAAATTCGTAGAACATGGAAGTTGGTGAATCTTTCTCTCTGTATTCATCTTTCTGTCCTTGCTAGTACTTTCTGTGTAGGAATTAATCAACTGTTCTGAATGAGACTATACTTAACAAACAGAACTCGTAAAAGCTCCTGGAGCACTTGACAATAGCAAAAATTCCAGTGCATAATTTCTTCCACATTCTTGTTTCGCCAAGCAGTACAGAACATCTTGTTAGTAGAAGTCAAAAGACATGCTTTTAGACCTGATTTGTCCCAGGCTGGCTTCTTTTGTTTAGGAATAACTGTGTGATGAGTTCAAAGGCAGTGACAGCAGAAGCTATTTGATTGATATAGAATGGGCTGTATTTTTTGATTTTTTTGTCTGTATATGTGTTTCACTTCAGCAGTAAACAACAAAGCATATATTTGCACTTCTAATTCTTGATGCAATTTGACATCTGTTATACATATTTTTGTTCAATGTCTTTCATAAGCAGACATCCCCCTTGATTGAGGAGTACTTCCATTTATAAATCTAGGTAGACAACAAAGCAATGTCTGTTATACTCTTAGGCCTGCAAAATTTAGTTTCAGTTATTGATTATTAAAGGAAGACAGCTAAGTTTTCTCTTGGGTAGAGAGTATGACATTTAAGAAAACTTTTGTGCTTTTACAAATGCCTTCTTCCTTCTATCACAGCTATCAGAAGGCACTAAAAGTTTGAGCTGCTTTGAGTGTTGCTGTTCTGAGTGGTGAAATATACTACCTATAAACCAGATGAGCTAGCTATTATGAAATGCAGAATAAAAAAAGGAAATATGACAATCAAACACATTTGTAATGAAAAAAATGCAGTCAAGCATGAACATAGTCTCACACTTGCACATTTATTTGGCCAGTTTCTAAAATCAATGGAAGAAGCTCAAAAATTAGCAAGAGTACATATGAACTGAATCACATGCTGAAAGAAACAATGACTAGTAATCATGAGACCTTGCTTAGCAGCACTGATCGACTTGCCCAGAAATGCCAAGTTGTATTTCTGAACAATAATGTAATTCAAAATGTCGGATATATTGCATAATGCTGAAATGCATTAGGGCCTAATATGTATATCTGTTACTTACCCATCTGAGCAGATTTAACAACTGACGATGGGCTCTAGCAACCTATGCCACCATGTAGCAAAGCTATGTGCACAGTGTCTCTTAGACAGACAGGCTGACAGACACACATGCATGTGTGTGTACAGAAACACACACATTTGTGCACAGACACACACACACACACACACACACACACACACACACACACACACACACACACACACACACACACACACACACACACACACACACACACACACTGCAAATAAATAGCTACTCTAGCTGTTATCTGAGCAGTGGAGAAAAGGACTGCTGTGGTCCATGTAGCTCTTCTCTACTCAGCCTTCCTTGCTCAGATAGTCCTACAGAAAGTAAATGGATAGGTGTATGTGTCTAACAGTTGCATACACCTTTGTGCTTTCTTCATTGTCAGAAATGATTTTGCAGAATATGTCTGTCAGTGAACCGCTGTATTACACATGATCACATGCAGTATAGTGGACTGAAGGGTGAACATAGGCCTAAATTGCAAAGAACACACACACACACACACACACACACACACACACACACACACACACACACACACACACACACACACACACACACACACACACACATGCACATACGCACACACGCACACACACACTACAACATTTATATTTGGCATACAAAGAAGTTGCTGCTCAGTTGCATATCACTATGTTACTAAACAATGAGTTGTTTTTGAAGCCTCCTTCATTTGCATTGTGTGCAAGGCTTTATGAATCTCAGTCAGTGTCATGCACTATCACTTGAAATGTGTTACTGATAGTGTGTGTGTGTGTGTGTGTGTCTGTGTCCCTTAAGTTAGCATTATTTTAATAACAAGCAGACTTTATTGCTTTTGTTAAACCCAACATAAACATACATGCAAGTATTTTTGCTAGAACTCTTGTCATCAGTTCAGTTCAGTCCTGTTTAAAATCTACAAGTGTATCATAATAAGAAAATTTATCTTGTATGCTACAGTACTGACTATTTTGCAAACAGCATGAACAGACTCTTGCTAGGGCATATTTTCAAATATCACATGATAGCAAATGTCAAATGTAAAGTTCATAGGTGTGTACTGGGTTAACGGCCCTAGAGCCTATATAAGCCTAGCTCAAGAAGATTCCCTGGCATCATGCCACCCAAAGTTAGTTCCCAGTGCCTCTGTCAAGCAAGGCCACTGAAGTGATCCCCGGGGTGAACTTCCTATTGCCCATCCACTCGTCAAGATTTCTCTTAAAGAGGGCCAGTGAAGTGCTCTGCTTGATGTGAATGGGAAGTTTGTTCCAAAGTATGGGAAGTTTCTGGGTTAGTAACCTGTCCCTCCAGCTTGTTCTGTTTATTGTGGTAATGAGGTTTAGGTCCCTGGAGCATGTGGCATGGAGGGATTGGGATTTCTTTAGGTGTAGCATATCTATCAGCTCTGGGTCAGACATGGCTTTGTAGGTCAAGCAGAGATCACCTCTAAGTAGGCAATAAGAGGACATAGTATAGCTGTTTTTTTGACTCTGTCCATATAGGGCATGTGTCTAAGGCCTAAGATCCTCAGTGAGGTATTTTTGTGGCCTTTCCAGTTGTTGTAGGTGTCTAGTGAGGTACGTAACAAATGGGGCATTGTATTCTATAATAGGTCTAATGAGGTATGAGTAGAGAGGGATTATGACCTCTTTCTTCCTGGTTGAGAAACCTTTTGTAATGAGATGTGCCATATAGAAGGACTTTCTGACTACAGTGGCAATGTGGTTATCAAAGGAGAGGTTGCTGTTGACCTGTGTCCACAGGTCTCTTATCACACCTTTGGTGTTTAGTGGACTACTGCCTATGGGATAGTTCATGGGCACCAAATTTTTCCCAAAGGGAATGACAATGCACTTTTTGGCATTGAGCTTAAGGTTCTGGCACCAGTCATTGGTGTCAGTGAGGCCTTTTTGTAGAATGTCTACATCCGTTGGAGAATCAGTAATTTCTCCCACTTTGCAACAATCTGTGAACTTGGTCAGCCAGAGTCTCTTTGTGTTGGCTAGAACCTCAGAAAAGTATATGCTAAATAGGAGAGGACCTAGGACCAATCCCTGTGGGACACCACTTGTAACTGGTCAGTAGTCATGATTTGGAGTCCGCTACTTTCACAGTGTGGGTTCTACTAGTGAGCCAGTTGGCAACCCATCTTATGACATAGGGGTTTATGCCTAGTTTAGTGAGTCTATCTATGATTCCTGAGTGAGGGATGGTCTCGAAGGCCTTGGCAAGATCTAGGTAGGCTGTGTAAACTACCTTGCCCTCATCCACAGCTCTGGTGACAGACTCAAAGAAGTCTATCAGGTTAAGCAGGCATGATCTACCTTTCACAAACCCAAACTGCGTGGCGTCCAAAGTTTGGAGATTCCCTACATCCTTATTTATAAGGTCCATGATGATGCACTCCATAGCCTTACATATTAGACTCATCAGACTAATGCGTTGGTAGTTCCCAGGGTCTGTATTCACGCCTCCTTTGTGGAATGGGATGACCATAGCAGTGCACCATTTGGTAGGAACAAAGCCTGAAATGAGGCTGTGATTGAACAGGGTACTCAGGTGTGGTGCCATTTCACTTTGTAATTCATGTAGAACACAGCCAGGGATATTATCAGGTTCCATGGAAGCTGTATTATTGGCTTTGGACAGTGTGTTTTTTACCTGTGTAGCTGTGATAATAGGGACTTGGCATTCCTCAGGTATTGTGAGAGGCCCTTTAGGGGTGAAGGTGGGTAAAGTTCGCACTGAACCTGTTGGCCAATATGTTGGCAATATCATTTGGTTCTGTATATGTATTGCCATTGTGCTGTAACTCAGAGCAGATCTGAGTATTGCATGTAGATTCTTGATATAACAATAGAATGCCTTGTGGTTGTCTTTAGAATCTACAGCAATCTTGTTTTCATAGCTAGCTTTAGAGGATTTGATGATGGATCTCAGTTTTTTTCTGAGGCTAACAAGGGAGTTTTTCCAGTCTTAGGAATTCACCCTTTTCTGCAACAGTTTTTTTCTTTTTCTTGCAGAGTTTGTTTATGGTAGGGGGACCACCAGATTGGCTTCCTTTTTTTGGAGGAGACCGTCTTGGTTCTGTTTGGTGTGGCCTATTCCATGCACTTGTGTATGTGCTCATACAGTGCATTGGTATATGATTCAGTCATGCACCTATTTTTTTCATTTGCATGGGTGTCGTGAAGTTAGCCACCTCTGTTTTTAGAAGCCCAAAATTGGCTTTGGAGAAGTTTTTTACAGTGATTTCCTTTGGGGGGTGAGGGTGGGATGTGGATATCCATGGTGATTAGCTTGTAGTCAGATCTGACCAGCGTGGATTTGATTACTGGTGTAGAGCAACAGTCACCCATGTTAGTAATGACCAGGTCAAGGACATTTCTACCCATGGTGGGGATAAGAATGAGTTGGTCCATGGCATTGGAATTAATGAATTCCAGAAAACGTTGAGCAAGTGTGTTGGTACATGAGTAATTTTCCCAGTTAATTGGGGGGTAGTTAAAGTCTTCCAGTATAAGGGTATTGCATTATATCCCAATATTTCCAGTGTGTTTAGGAATGTGGAGTGGGAGGCTTGGGACATGGTGGGGGATCTATAGCAGGCTACAACCTGGACTGCAGTTTTACCCAGTGTTAGTTGTACCTGAAGTATCTCTGATGCGTTATGTTGGGCTACTAGTCTGGAGGTGTGCATATCCTTTATGAATATGGAGACACTACTGCCTTTAGTGCTTCAGTCCAGGTTTAGGTGCTGAAAGGTGTGGTATAAATTATAGCCTGGTAGTGCTGGGGTGCTCTCCAGAGCCTTGAACCAGGTCTTAGTCACTGCACAGATGTCGATATTCTCCATTTTAAGGAGTGCTTCGAGCGAGTGCATTTTGAGATTTAGAATTCTAGAGCTGAGTAACATAACCCTCAGATTTGCTTGTAGCTGTTTTCTTGGTAATTTTGTCTTCAGGACATTGCCTAAAAAAGGCACTATAGGGGTGCCAAGAGACTTGGCCAGTATCCAGAATCCGTGGGGTGAAAAGTGCAGGCCATCTCTGGTGAAGCATCGAGGTCTGTCAATCATGTCATCACAGGCAGACAGATATTGGATCCCCTTAGAATGACACCAGAAACTTAGCCAATTGTTGAAGTCAATCATTTTCTGCTTGTACTCTGGTATCATTCTGGGTGATGGTAGGATGCTACTCAGAGCTAGGGTCATACCTGCCTGGGCTACAAGATCCTAGAGCTCCTCTATGTCTCTTTTCATGTAGTCCAGGGAGGTACGTCTCAGGTCATTCACACCAACAAGGACAATGACAGAGTCATATTTGTACCTGTTGTAATTTCCATTTGAGAATCTCATTGTTTTGGGGTGTAAGCTGATCCTCTCTCTCTCCTGAAATATCCACTTTTTTTATCATTTTGGTCATCTGTGATTATGCTACTCTCATGAATAATTTTCTTATTTGTCCAGTGGCTTTGTCTAGATTATCAAAGGTCTTTGCCTTAAACTCTCACATACTATGCCTGACAAATGTTTCTTTTATATAAATCCTCTTCTCCCACCATCATAACTAGTACTGTTTATTATATTCTGTATACATCTGCACCACTATCTAAAGCTCACAGTTCATAGGATCATAGGAGATTATTAGGGTATCGACCTGGAGGTCATTTCAAACCTAGCCATTTCATCCCAATGTAATGCCATAGAAATGTTCATTAATGCACAAGATTGCATTTAGTAATGACTTCCCAAGTCCAGGAGGGTTGTGGGTGCTATTCCTGGTAATGATTTATGGTGACCCACCCAATTGTCCAGGTTTCTTTTGAACAGTGTCATAGAGATGTTCTGTTTCACATGAATAGGTAACCTATTTCAAAGATGTGGCAGTCACTGGGAGATGAATCTGTCCCTCCAGCATATCCTGTTTAAGTTGCAAGACATATTTAGGTCTATGTGATACAGACTAAAGTGACAGGGACAGTCTGCGTATGGCATGTGCTGGAGTCCAATGATCTTCTTTATTAGAAACCTCTGAGGTTTCTCCAGTTGCTGCAGGTGTTTTGCAAGATACATGCTGAATAGAGGGATTATACTCAATTATGGGTCGGATTAGTGTCAAGTACAGAGGGGTTATAACCTCTTTTCCTCTCGAGGGGATGTCTTTGCTAATCAAGTGTTCTATGTCGAAAGCCTTCCTTACTACAATAGACACATCGTGGTCGAAGTTAAGGTTGCAGTCAGCTTGTGAATCCAAGTCCCTTTGTGAGTACTTAGGGTATTGTTGTTGATTTGATAGTGTGAAGGGACATTGTGCCATAGGGAATGATGATGCATTTCTTTGCATTCAGTTTGAGACTGCGACTAAAATGCCAGTCGTTGGACTGTGTAAGATCCTCCTGGCATATACTGACATAATTTGGGGATTCAATAATTGCACTGTGCTTTTAGTCGTCTGCAAACGTGGCCTATGACATTGTGCCATAGGGAATGACGATGCATTTCTTTGCATTCAGTTTGAGACTGCGACTAAAATGCCAGTCATTGGACTGTGTAAGACCCTCCTGGCATATACTGACATAATTTGGGGATTCAATAATTGCACTGTGTTTTTAGTCATCTGCAAACGTGGTCAGCCACCACCCCTTAGTTTTGACATGAACTTCTGAGAAGTATATACCAAACAGTAGGGGCCCAGCACTGACCCCTGTGGCACCCCATTGGTAACAGGCCTGCTGGTTGATGTGGAGTCACCCACTTTGATAGTGTGTGTCTGGTATGAGAACCAGTTAGCAACCATCTTACAACGAAGGGGTTTACATTCAGTTTACTAAGTTTATTGGTAATGCCTGAGTGTGGGATTGTGTTGAAAGCCTTTGCCAAGTTGAGGTATGTTGTGTGCACAGATTTGACCTCATTAAGGGCACTGGTTACATTTTAGAAAAAAATCCACAAGATTTAACAGGCAGGATCTGCCCTTGATGAAGACAAATTGGGTAGGTTCTAAGGTTTGGTGGTTGCCTATGTCTTTATTTATGAGGTCCATAATGATATGTTCCATGACCTTACAGATGAAGCTGGTCAGGCTTATGGGTCTGTAATTCCCCAGGTCTGTTGCTAGGCCACCTTTGTGGAGGGGGAAATAACTGTTGCTGTTCTCCATTCTGCAGGAACAAAGCCTGCAGTTAGACTATGATTGAAAAAGGTACTTAATGGTGATGCTAGTTCATGTTTTAGCCTGTTTAGAAGACAGCCTGGGATGCCGTCTGGTCCCATAGAGGCTGTGTTTTTTGCCTTGGACAAGGCTTTGATGACTGGGGGAAGTTTGGGAAAGGTTTGAGATAGATTTGGAGGGGATGGGGGGGTGAAATTTTCAAAAACCTATCTGCTAGCAGGTTTGCTATCTCTGTGGGGTCAATGTGTGTGATCCATTGGTCACTAGTGCTGCACATGCTTGGGTCCTAGCTTTTAGGTGACGTATGTAGCTGTAAAAGGCTGTGCAAGCTGTAAAAGGCCTCATGGTTATGCTTGGCTGTGCACGTTTTCTCAAAGAGGCCCTTAGAGGATTTGGCAAGTTGTCTTATTTGCCTGTTGAGGCTGAGGAGGGTGCCTTTCCATTGTTGGAGTCTCACCTTCGTTTTCATGCACAGCAACCTTTCTGCATTTATTGTAAAGTTTGTTGATGCTGGATGTACACCATGGCGGCTTGTTTTTGCTTGGGGCTCTGGCATTGATTCTTTCTTGTACAGCCATGTCTATACACTTATGCAAGTAATTGTACAGGGCTTTAGTGTAAGCTTCGGTGTAGTTACCACTTCCAGTTGGGGGTCAGGCTTGGAATGCCTTTATACCTTCATCTAGGAGGGTATAGTTTGCTATGGAAAAGTGTTTTACTCTGATTTCTCCCTTTGGGAGTTCCAGTGTTAGTGTCAGCTTGAAAGTGACTGATTTGTGGTCAGATTTAACTAATGAGAGTCCGACAGTTGCAGTATGCATCCATTAGATGTGTTAGTGAGGACCAGATCTAGTATGTTCCTCTCAGCAGGTTATAAACAAGTTGATCCAGGGGATTTGAGTTAATAAAGACAAGGATCTTTTGCAGTAGCAGGTTCTGGCTAGAGTAGGTTTCCTAATTGACGGTTGGATAGTTGAAATCCCCTATAACCAAAGTGTTCGGTAATATATGGATTGTCTTCAATTTGGTCAAGTAGGCTTCATGTACATCATGACCCATGAAGGGGATCTATAACTGCATATGATTTGAATGTGGGTCTTACCAACCGTAACCTGAACTTGGAGTAACTCCATGGTGTTGTCCAGTCTAACTAGACAGGAGATGAATTTATCTCTAATATAGACAGAAACACCACCTCCATTGGTTCTTACATGTTCACTTTGCAGTCTGAAGGTCTGGAAGGCATTGTAGCCTCTGAGACCATGGACCAGGTTTTTGTGACTACACAGACATCTACATCTTCCAATAATAGAAGTGGTTCCAGGGTGTGCAATTTTTGGTTTAAGCTCCTGGCGTTTAGCAGCATGACCCTTATTTTGTTATGATTGGCAAATTTCATGTGGTAAGGTTGTTTTCAAGACTTTGCCTAAAAAGGCATTATGAGGGAAGCAAGAGCCTTTGCCAGCAGCAGAAAGCCTAGAGGTGCCTGGTGCAAAGTGTTTCTGGCAAAGCAGCGAGGATTCTTGACTATGGCTTCCCAGGCTGATAGGAACGGATTCCCCTTTGAATGACACCAAAAACTGAGCCAACTACTGAAATCAATCATCTTTTGTTTATCCGCACCACAAGCTCCAGTGACCTCACCCTCATTACCACAATCAACAGAACATGCTGGAGGGCAGTTTCATAACCCAGAGACTGCCCTTGCTATGGAATAGACTTCCCATACATGTCAAACAGAGCACCTCCCTGGCCCTCTTCAAGAGAAACCTGGACGGGAAATAGAAAATTCAATCTGGGAATCATTCCAGTGGCTCTACCTGACAGAGGCACTGGGAATTGAGGTCGGGTGGCACGATTTCAGGGTAGTCCTATCGGCTAGATTTGTAAAGGCTCCAGGGCCATTAGCCTAGTGCACACCTATGAACCTACTATGGCATCATTCTAGGTGAGGGTAGTATGCTGCTCAAGGCTAGGGACATACCTGCCTGAAACACATACTCAGAGAGCTCAGTCATGTTTCTCTTCATATAGTCCAGTGAGGTATTTCTCAATGTCTCAGGTCATTCACTCCAACATGAACTATGACAGAGAGTCATAATGGTACTTGTTGCTGAGAAACCTGAGCACATGCATGATCTGATGAATCTTGGCACTGGACAGGCAGCTGACTATAGCTTTCTTCTTCTCCAACCGGATGAGCGGGGCATCCGTATGTTTCACTATCGAGTCTCCAATTACTAGAAAATTTGTTTTTTGAGTGTTGCACCTTATGGGCTTGGTAGGTGGGACACTGATGTTGCTATGTGTCATGGGTGGTGTAGGAACTGTGCTAGTTGTAGCAGTCTTGTGTTTTGGAGGTCTCTGGTGTCTCAGTAAGTTGTTTGAGAGAATCTTTGCATATGTTGGTTATTTGTGTTGGATGCATACTATGTGTATGAGAAGTTGTACTATCTGCATGTGTAGTGGTGGATAGGTTGACAACCTCTTCCATATTACTGTTTTGAGTGCAGGAGAGCATGGATTCAAGATTTTTGGTGCAGATACATCTCTCACACTCTGTACTAGAGTGAGTTATTATTAGAATGTTGTCAGTGTACATGAGCCAATTGCTACCCTGCCTCAAGAGACCCAAGTCAACAAGGTTGGCAGGAAAAACAAGGGTGGTCCAACTGTCCATAATGCTAGCCTGAAGACTACTGTCTCTAGGAGGGGCTTTTCATGATCGATCAAGGAGGAGCTCAGTGGATGGATATTTCTGCCTGATTTTTCTTTTTTTGTTGGTACTTTAATAGGTTTCAGCTCACTAGCAGTATTTTTTGACTGGGAAAGTACTAAGGATGAGGGCTACACTAATATGCTACATCTGTAACTAAGGGAAAAACTGTTGAATTAATCGTTCTGGCTATGGTGCACAAACAAGCAGAAACCTGCTCAAATGTAGGACTTAAATAAAAGAAGCTAAAAACTTGAAAAAAACTTTAAAAAGATTCAAAAGGAACAGTGAAGATGCTTATTCCAAGGCCTAGACCAACTACCCTTAACCAGACAGGATCCAGTCAATACAATTCCCTCACTAGAGTGCAGAAAGGCCTCTTCCAGTCCAAGATGGCCTAGAAAATGTGCTCAGAATAAGCAGCCACTACAAACAGACCCCAGGCGCAGCAAACGTGTATCTGGACTATGCTACAGCTACTAGCTACACTAGTTTCGGCGGGAACCACTAAAAATGTTTAACACAGCAGAAGAATAGCAGTGAGACACTAAAAAATGTTTAAAACAGCAGCAAATCAGCGAGGAGTCTCTAAAGAATGTTTTAAACACCTAACAAATCAGTTATTATAACACTGCTTGGCGAGGAAACCAGAACAAGCAGAACAGATTGCTTTGCAACTGTGAAAAACACCAGCAAATATGTAAGAAACAGTACAAATCACAAAAAGAGCTTTACAAACAGTAAAAACAGCAATAAAATTCAATTTAACAGACACAGTAAGGCAGACAATTGCAGCAGAACAGTGTATATTAGTACCCAGTATATAAAAATTCAGTATTAAAGTAGGTGGCAGGCAATAAAAAGCGCAGTAAATAGTATAAATAAGCAAAAAACAGGCAACATATGGTTTTTAGGAAGCTATGATGCCTCTAATCATCTGGCATCTCAGCTCAGAGTTGTGGCTGGTAACCCACCTCAGTTCATCTCAGTACAAACAAGCAGAAACCTGCTCAAATGCAGGGCTTAAATACTAGAAGCTAAAGACTTGAAAAAAAACTTTAAAAAGGTTCAAAATGATCTATTAGCAAAATGAGCAGTTATGCTTGTAACATTGTACTAAGGCAAAGTGTCTGACTGAAGTGCCTAAACAGCATGTGCAACTAAAGTATGACACACTGGAGTGACAGATGCACATCTCAGAGCAGAAACAGGTTTCCCATCCATGTAAAACAGAGTTTATCCCTGGACCTATTTAAATTTAGCCTGGACTGGTGGATGGGGAATCAGAAATGTACTCCTGGAAAACATGACTAGGCTTAAAAAGGTTTCTTAAGGCTATTAGTCTAGTAATCACCTATGGGCCTATATGATGTATACCCATCCGAGTTCTCCCCAGGCCAGTCTTCACCTTATAACCTATTCTGGATCTACCATCACCCTCCTACAAAGAACTTTGAGACATTCTTAAATTGTTTTATCTTTGTCATTATCAGTATAGAGCTCTCTTCTGAGGGTAGCATTTAATTGAAAATTGACATCCATTTATACCTCTCAACTTCTTAGCACAAAAAATCTGGTCAAATACAAACAAAATAGGGGACAAAGCCCCCAAAATGGGGACAATTTTTAAATATTACTCTCACAAACTTGGAAAGTTGCAAGAATAAAATATTTTGTTTTACCTTGCATTTTCTGAAAGATATGGAGTCTGAAACTCAAATGCCTGCCATTAGTTAGTGAATTCAGTCCAAACTGATTTGCCACAAAAATCCAGAAAATGAGAAATTTTATGAGGAACAGACCAAAAACCATGAGTAAAAAATCTAGACATTCTGCATAAATCTGGACAGGTGAGAGGTATGCATCCATTGCATTCAATCCCATCACATACATTCAGCATTACAACATTCTGTATCATGTTCCTGCTTCAACTACGGCATCCCTTCTACTGTCCATCAGCAGTACCATCATGAGTCAAGGGACTCAATTTAAACCATTCATACTCAGTGTATCACCATTATGAACATCACATATATTTACTCAAGTAGCTAAATTACAAAAGCATGATTTGTATATTTTTTCAAAATGCACTCCTCATTCATCTGAGATGCCAAAACTCACCATACTACCTTACCTCCCCAGCAGGATAAAGTAGAACTGTTCAATAAGTCATGAACTCCACGATGATGTTAAATGTTATATGCACCCTCAGTTTGGATCATCCAAATCTGCGTTCTACATCCATACAACTTAAAGAAATATACTATTTATTTCAGTTTGCGGTACTGTAATAAAAATGTCATTAAATGCCTTTATTCACTGTAAATATATTACCCAATTACAAAGTCTATAACCCTTTATCTGTCACTTGACCCATCACTATCTCTAGCTTTCAGCCCTCACATTTTAGTTATGGTTGTGACAAATAGTTTTCATGGTGCTTATACTACTGAGAGCTTTTACAGTATAAAAATGCATATGACGTACACTGAATATTTTCAGTCATTATTCAACATTAAACACTAATGATAAACATTTGTCACAAAAGAAGAGCATGACGGTAGCCCTCTTTGGCAAATATTTAACTTAAACACATTTGCACATGTGGTTAATACTTTAATATATTATATGCAAGTTCAAATTTACTATATATATTGGCCTCAGTCTCTTCGGAATTTTGGTCCATCTGTAATTAAGTTACCCTCATGAATAATTCACTTATTTGTCTATTGGCTTTGTCTAGACTATCAAATGTCAGACCTTTACAATTCCAAAACATATTCAAAATGGCTAGGAATGACAGTCTAAATGTTAGTCTCCGCTGTTTATGGTCTAGTATCTCATCCACAAAATACAGACAGCTTTTTCTTAGAAGATCAAAAATTCTATCAAAATTATCCTTGATTTCTCATACTTGATTTCAGATTCTGGTAGCGGCAAATAATTAATTCCTATTACTCCCATAGAGTTTTTCACAAAACTGGTCAGCTCTGCTATCTTGTTTTTTTTTTTTTTTTGCATATTCAATCAAGTTTATTTTTTCCAAGACACCATGCAACTTTAAATTCTGATTTCTTGTCTTGTCCTCTATACCATTTAAATGCTTCACTGTCTGCTGCAACTGCTTTACTGTCTCAGTTGCTTTATCAAAAATTTTGCACATTAGCTGGTTCAGTGGTTTCCCACTGGTCATACAGATCCTTCACTTCATAAGCTGTGGCCACTCTTAAACATGTCACATATATATCTTACTTGACAAGTAGTTTACCAGTACAATTAATTCATAAGGCCTCCAAAATATTTGCTATAACAGTATCAATTAGTTGCAAAGCTTTTCTTTGGTTCTGTAGTAGTGGAACATGACACATTATTGTCAACTCATGACCAAATTGTCCTTCACAGTGTTCTGATTCCACCTAACAGTCTGTTTTTTCTCTGGCTGACATCCTTAATGACCAGTTCATCAAAAACTGCACCAAATAGACTAATTTTACAATTTAGTGGGTTTAACTACTCAATAAATGGAGATACCCAGGGAGGTATCCAACTTGACAAAACACCATGCATGCATTTCCTATAATGGAAGATTTAAAATTAAGCAGATAAAAAATTCACAGTTACATATCGCAGTGATTTTAATTTGAGTGTTACTGATTATTAAAGATAAGCCAACATAGATGATTAAACATCTCTGAATGCCTTGTTGTAACTTACTGCTGAGAATTCTCCATTTTGATGAATAAACAATTCAGAAAGATTAAATAGTAGTATTTGTGGTACTGTATAATAGCTCATTCATTAGATGACACAGAATATTTCCACTCTTAATAAAGTCAAAGCTCACAAAGGAGTCTTTACAAATGGCCAGCTATTCTATAACAATTATCAATATTTACTAAATCACTTTGTCAACTACCCCACCAAATTAATTACTGGTAATAGGGAAGACATCAAAACTAGGTGTTGCCATCTCATTGAGAAGTGCATTATTTTCAGAATAATGTTTGCAGATTACCCCAGAAGAATTAGTAGCAGGAAGGTCCACCCTAGATATGGTTATAGTTATCTCTTATATTATCTTTCTACAGTTCTTCTATTATAGTCTTCATATGTATATATTTTTATTTAGTTGACTCTTGATAATTGTAACTGTTGAAGTGGCACCCTGACCGCATGTGCAAAAATGGGAAAATGTGGTTGTGGATGAATGGATTTAGGCTTGAAAGAAACTTGGCCTCTGTCTTTTCACAATCTGTGATGGTCAAGATAATGTCCTACAGCCTCATAGTCCATCTTTTTAAAAAAAACATATTTTTACATGAACTTTACTAAACATTTTAATCATGGGACATAACTGCTGGACAGGATCCCCTGCCCTGGAGAGACCCCAAACTACTCAAATGCAGTATTGTCTATAATTATTTTACATTGTCACCTACAAGAACAGGTAGAGACATTACACATCATTCATTAGTTTTCATTATGTCTTCTTTAACAGGGTTCATTCCATTTAATATATGAAATACAGCTTACATAACAATATACCAAAGAAATAAAGAATCACATTCCTCTCCAACTACTCACTAATGCCCTGTAAAACTTACTAAATAGCTCTCTGGACATCATGCAGAAATGGAATATTGTTGTATTACTGATCAGCAAGACCATGGTATTTGACATCTAGCTAATCAAATGTACTAAATGCAACATTATAAATAATAAAGAATATTTTTCTGGTAAATCTTTTATTGTGGTGTCTTTCAAGAACTGTACTTCTAAGTCAATATCAGTGCACATCTGAAATTCCATTACTCTTTGATCTGTTATTAGTAGCTATGATATTATCAAAACAATGTATAGTTAATTCTTCATGCTTCTGTAGGAAATATGATTTGCTCAACATATCTGTTATATGCAGTTCTTTAGTTGTAAATAGTAAAAGAGTTCATGCCATACTTCTGTAGACTAGGTGACATTCTTTGCAATTTTGAAGATACTTTGCTCAAAGAGTTTACTTTGCAAGGACTGGTAGTCTCTTTCAACCTTAACTTCTTTACCATAGACATATTCATGGAATTCCTCAAATCCATACAATACTGCCAATAGTTCCTTTTTCTTCTTAGAAAAACTGTTTTGTGCAGTTGTAAATATTCCTGACCTCTAGACAGTTCCTGTTTTCTCTTGTAGGATCATACTTCTTATACCATTATGAATGCAATCTGCTTACAATGCAACTGGTTTATTCACATCATAGTATTTTAATGTCAGAACATCTGTAACTATTTTTTAAGCCTTTCAAAACTACTTCCTGTTCACATCTCCATTCCCAAGATATATCATGCTCTAAAAGATTTCTTACAGACAAAGCTTCCTTAAATGTACTAGAAACAAACTCTGTAAGATATTGCATCATCCCTACAAACTGCTGTGATGACTATTTGTCTTCTGACATTTGCATTTCTTTTACAGTAGCCAAAAATTTTTTTATCAGGATTCAGCCTCTCTGATGTTAGGATATGACTTCTGTATCTAGCTGTATTGGTCTCCACTCATGATGTTGTTGCATCTGACCCTACATTAATGAAACATTAAGTATGTTTGTAACAGCTCTCTGAAATACCTCTAGTCTGATTAAATACCAGATGGTAGACTATCAAATCTATATATTCCTAACAGTGTATTAGATGTGGACTATTTGGAGCTTGCTTCATGTAACTTTATCTGCTAAAATGATAGTTTGCATTTAGTAACAAAAAGAGTATAACATTGGCATCCCTGAGAACAAATCTGCACCTGTAAGCAATGGCACATAACCATTTAAATTATTTTATTAAAATGTTGCAAATAAATATATTGTCTTTTTGATAACATTGTCCATACTATTTACTAATTCCAATAGCCTTATTTGCTGCACAGTGACCCATACACTCTCCAGTCTCTTCAGTTTCACTTCTGAGTATTACATTACTGGATATTCACATCCTGACCCCACCCCCTGCCCAGAAAACCACAGTGAAAAACTTCTCTAAAGCAAATTTCACACTCCTCAAAACTGAGGTGGAATCCTTCAAAGCCCCTGGGCCTGTAGAAAATATGGCCCAGACTGCAGAATCCTTTATAAACGCATTCTATGAACACCTTCAGGAATGCATGGATCATGCGATCCCGAATAAAACCAAGACCCAATCCTCCAAAGGCAGATGTCCTGTCTGGTGGACCCCAGCCATAAACAAACTATACAATAGAAGGAGGAAGCTACTAAATGATAGAGCAAAATCCCAAAAGGGAAGGCATCACTGATCAGTATTAGCAAAAAACTACGGGCACTCATAAAATTGTCTAAGGCCAGCTTCGAGAGAAAAATTGCACAGGACACTAAGGATAATCACAAGGCTTTCTTTAGTTATGTTAGGAACCTGGGTGGTAATTCACAGATATGCTCAGAATTAGTCCAAAATGACAAAAAATACACTGAACCCACAGACATTGCCAACATCCTAGCTGACAGGTTCAGAGCAAACTCCCCACCAAAGGGCAAATATCTATCCCAGCAGAGTGCTGCCCCCCTGACATCTTAGATGCTCAGGTAAGAGCTGCCCTCTCCAAAGCAAAAAACACAGCATCAATGGGACCAGACGGTGTCCCGGGCTGCGTCCTACATGAACTCCAAGAAGAGCTAAACCCAAACGTAAAACTACTGTTCAATCTCAGCCTTACTACAGGATATGTGCCCAAAGAGTGGCGTACAGCAACAGTGGTCCCTCTCCATAAAGGCGGTGCCTCAACAGATACTGGAAACTATCGCCCCATAAGCCTGACTAGCTTAGTCTGCAAAGCTATGGAAAGGATTATCATGGACCTCATAAATAAAGATATTGGGGACCTACAGACACTGGATCCTACCCAGTTTGGCTTTGTTAAGGGCAGATCCTGCCTTTTAAACCTGGTTGATTTCTTTGAAACAGTCACCAAGGCGATTGACGAGGGGAAGGTGGTCCACACAGCCTACCTGGACCTCGCTAAAGCCTTCGATACAATACCCCACTCGGGCATTATAGATAAGCTCACCAGCTTAAATATAAACCTCTATGTCACTAGATGGATTGCAAACTGGCTCAAGGACAGAACCCACATGGTTAGAATTGCTGGAGCCATGTCAGACTCCAAACCAGTTACAAGTGGTGTCCCACAAGGCTCAGTCCTGGGACCTCTCTTGTTTGGTATATATTTCTCAGAGGTACAGGCCAACACGGAAGGACTGTGGCTGACCAAGTTCGCAGATGACTGCAAACTGGGCACCATAATCGACTCTCCAGCCGACACAAGCATCCCCCGCCTCATAGAAACAGACAACTGGTGCCAGAGCCATGGCCTCAAGCTAGATGCCAAAAGTGTATAGTCATCCCCTTTGGCAAAAACAAAGTGCCCACAAATTACCACATAGGTGGTAATCCATTAAGTATAGAAGAAGTAATTAGGGACCTGGGGACCCAAGTTGATAGCAATCTCTCATTTGACAACCACGTGGCCAAAGTGGTTAGAAAAACATTTTATATAGCCCACCTAATCATGAAGGGATTCACATCTAGATCAGGGGAGGTCATCGTGCCTCTTTACTCATCCCTCATCAGGCCCATAATTGAGTACAATGCCCCTTTTGGGATGTACCTTATCAGACACATGCAGCAACTGGAAAGACCCCAAAAGTACCTCACCAAGAGGATCAAAGGGCTCAAACAGATGCCATATGCTGCCTGGTTAAAGAAACTCCAGCTCTACTCAGTGGCATACTGCCTGTTCAGAGGCGATCTGTGCCTGACGTATAAAGCCATGTCCAACCCGGAATTAATGGACATGCTGCACCTCAGAAAATCCAAATCACATCGAGCTACGCTCGAGAGACTTGAACCTCAGCACTGAAATAAATAGGACATGCTGGAGGGACAGATTCATAACCCAGAGGCTCCCTTCACTCTGGAATAAAATCCCAGTCGAGGTTAGGCAGAGTCCCTCATTGACTCTCTTCAAGAGGAATCTTGATGAGTGGATGGGAGATCATAGGTTTACCCCGGGTATCACTTCTGTGTCACTGTTAGACAGAGACACAGTATACTAACCTCAAAAAAGGGCATAGCAAAATAAATTTAAAATGGGTGGCGAAAGCCAAACACATTCTGGCTAGGCTTATAAATGCCCTAGGGCAGATAGCCTAGTATGAACCTATGAACCTATGAACAGGTACTTTCCTGCCACATGAATAAGTTGTACTGCAAAATATTTTATTTGTCTGTGGTATTCCTTTGGCAAGCTTCCTGTAGTTGTAATTATTGAGTATAGTCTTGCAGGGGATCATTGTTGTGATGCTTCACACTATTGTGGATGCCTATGTGATTCATGTTGAACACATACAGTTGTTGTTTTTAAACTGTGAAATTTTTAGCATTCATAGCTTTTCCTGAACCACATGACCTAAAATGTTAAGAAATATACTTTGCTACTATTTGAAAAAGAAGGATGTTCTTCAGATTTTTGTACTGGTTTGTCAGCAGCTTCTTACATAATGGTTCTACCCCATGACCAGAATATGTTAACAATATGAACTCTCTTGTCAGAGCTATCAGGTGCTAGTTGTTTGCAACATCTTATCAGGAAATATTTAATCTTCATCTGTTTCAAGTTTAAATTCTGCATTTTGTCCAGTAATGCTCAGTACATCTTTTCATAATTCTATCTTGCACTCCTGTTTGCATTTTCAGATTACACAATCCAGATATATCTATGCCCACAGTACATATCAGAAATGGTAGGCACTGCTCATATTTATGGTTGGATATACCTGTTTTTACATTTCTTATCTTTACAAAATACAATTTTTTGACAGATTCTGCAGGCTTGATTACATGCAGGGAAACTGTTTTGTCACTGTATACATACAATTGCTCCATGCTTGAATTAAAGACACACCATGTTTACTTTGACCTTCATCATGGATTCGGAAATAACTCTGTTTCTTATATCATCTCACTTTTACAAGATACTGCATCTTTAGTTTTCATTTTTGCTTTATTATTTGGTTCATATTTTATCTTACACACATATGCATTTTCCTATGTTAAATTTTTTCTAGTTAAGGTATTTGTTCTGCACAAATTCACAGCTTTTAATGAGGTCAGGTCTGCTTCAGTTGTTTCAGCATTTCTTATACCACAATATTATTAGAGTTCTTAATATAGAATTCTGCAGCTATAAAATTCAAAAGTCTGTTTCTATTCAATAATAGCTCAATAATATAAGTAATGGTGGCACATAAATTCCCAATAAATGGCAGATTCCCAATCAATTGTCAAAAATTACTTTATCTTTTTCCAAGATTTGCCATTTTAGTTTTCTACTTGTCAAGGAAAATAAAGGAGTAAATATGTTTTTAGCTTCTTCCAAATGTTTATTTCAATTTTTTTTCATTTATTGTTAAAGTACTTTGGAAATTTGTGTATGTACAATGGGATTCTTCTTTGACTGCTAATCATTTTATGACCCACTTTTATTCAATAGATAATGCAGATTCCCACTTGTCATGGTCTTTAATTATGATGTGAGTAGATATCATTAGCATTATTCCATCTTGGTCCTCTTAGACCTCTCATTAGGATTTGATGTGGTGGACCAAAAGATTCTCCTGAACAAGGTAATTGGTTGTAGCTACAGTATGCCAGGTATAGTGCTATATAGTGTTTTGCTTTTCCTTTCTGGCTGCACTGCAAGGGTTATGTTTGAAGTTATTCTGTCCACTCCTGATGATATGTGGGATACTGCATGGTTAATTTCTGGGTTTGTTATTGCTCAATGTGTGTATATGTTGCTACTTGGAAGACTCATTTGAAGGAAAAAGCTAAGCTGTTATTATGCTGGTGACATGCAGTTGTATTTTTCCTTTCCTCAAGAATCTATACCTGCATTTAAAAACTTGCTTCAGACTTGGAATGCATCTAAATAGTTAATAACTAGTTAAAACTCAACACTTTTAAGGTGGTAGTTATGGCCATTAATACTAGCATTCAGAAGTTTTCTTCTCTACTTTTTTCCCTGGATATTATCTACAGTGGTGACACACTGGGATTTGTGTCAAAGGTCCATCATTTAGGGGCGATATTGATGACTGATTCATCCTTAAGAACCAGATGCCTATTATTGACAAGTCCTCATGTTATCATTTAAGGAATATTTTAATTAAGCACCTTATTCCTTTATCAGATATGTTAGTGGCAGTATACATGTTTTTATCTTTTCATGGTTGGACTACTGTAATGCACTATACCTGAGGCAGTTGGACCCTGAGCTTGACTGTTTACATGGGTCCAGAATTCTGTAGCCAGCTAATTACAAGGGTAACTCAAAATCACCATAGTACCCAGGTATTGTGGAATCTACACAGCTGCCAATTCAGCTGTACATAACTTATAAAGATGTCCTATTGCATGCTGTCCTGCTCAGCATGAGTCCCCATTATTTTAGGGGGCTTGTTAACTGTTCTGGCCTGCCAAACACGGGCTACTGTAGGTTTCAAGGGCTCAGCTAGGTTTATCTGGTGATCACTGTTGGGATCTGTCTTTTGAGCTTCTTACCTGGGTGTTTGATGGTTTTAAAATATCTTTCAACATAAACCTCTGTGATCGCACCTTTGGGGATTAGTTGCCTCAGTTACAAACCTTGTATTTTATATTTATTTGTTTTAGGTTGTTCTTAGCTATTGTTATGTGTGTTGTTATAGTTTTTTTTTGTCCTGATTTGTTGCTATTTGTTTTCTAATTTTGTAATAGTGCAATACTTTTATGTTATCTAGATTCTCTTTGGTTAAGTTGGAAATGTTTGAAGACTGACATTGCCTAAAAACTGCACTATGGGGATGGACAAGGTTTTAGTCAATATGCAAAGCCTTGGGAAGATAGGTGCAGGCCATCCCTGACAAAGTAGTTAGGACTATCTACTATTTCCTCTCAGGCTGATATTTATTGGACCCCCTTGAATGACACCATAAGTTAAGCCAATTATTGAAGTCAATAATTTTTTGTTCATATTGCGGCATCATTCTTGGTGATGGTAAAATTCTGTTCAAGACTAGTTTCGTACTTGCCATGGTCACATATCCTGAGAGATCCAGCATATCTCATTTCGGATAGTCTGAGGAGGTATGCATAAAGTTATTTACTGCCACATGAACTATGATTGTGTCATGCAAGTATGGTATGCATGCCCAGAGGTTGCGACTAAGATTTTTAACTGAATGCAAGTGGACTGGATAAGATAATTACAGTTTCATAACCTGCTGGAGACATCCTACTCATAGATCTAGATACACAGCAACTTCTGATATATCTGCAAGTTTTATTCTCTAAAAATTCTTTTTTTTTGTGACCTAGTATAGATTTTGAGATGTTAATTTAGCCCTTTTTAATGCTGGTTTATACTATCTACTTGCTAGACTAAATGAATGTATATGTACATACATAAGCTGGCAGAAGAAGACTAGAGGTCTGTTTAGTCTACCCTTTCATTGCAGCTAACACCCATGACTACCAGGGTCTATGTCAGATAAATGAATGCTTGAAATTTTGATCGTCATATGGTCGAGACCATATCATCGACATTTCAAGCTTTCGAAGGTTGACTTTAATGGCGCCGTATAGTGCAGAATGGGAGAATTTCCCTTTTCTGCACTGAAGTGCGGTCTCGGAGTTGGTATATTTAAGTAGGGAGGTTTGGGGGGTGCAGGGGGATTTGCCCCTATGCTCGCACTGTTAAGGTATGTTTTTCTTTTTTTTTATTATATATTCAAACTTTCAAATATCGACCATATGGTTTTGAACATATGGTATTCGACATTTTGACAGTTCGAATATATAACATAGACCCGACTAACACACCCTTTTTTATTCCTTTCCTCCCTCAGTCCTGGGCCATTTTGAAGGAGTCACATCCCTTGTTGTGCACCCTCCAGTTTAAGAAAGATGTCTAATTGCCCATCACCCTGTTTATGAAGAAGTACTTCTTCAAATTCATATTATAACTTGCAGCCTTTATTTTGGTTATCATGATCCACCTTCTACCACTTAAGTAACTTCTTTTTAGCACAAGACCTCCACAGTTTCCTTGATCATTTTCTCCTCAACTTTACAATGTTATGAAAGTTCACTTTACCACTGCCTTACTATTATAAAATCAGTCTAAACTTTGTTAAACAATCGATGATCTCTCCTATCACTGTATCATGATTATAATATGATTGTATGCTGACTATTCATATGTATCTTGTCAAAGATTTTGTTTTCTTGCTACTGTGTGTTCAAGCAGTCATTGCTTATTTCAAATAGATTGCTCAAATGATTCATTACACTATGTACCTATGTATGTACATATGCATGTTTCCTTCTCTCTGTATCTTGTGGATGACATTTCTCCCTGGCTCTCTGCTGAAAAAGTTTTTTTTCGACCCTGTTTAACTTTCCCGGTCAACAAAAAATTCATTAATTTTTTTAACCCAGATCAGGCCCCTTCTTCTGTTCTTGTTCTCAAAACAGACGAGACACATCTCTTTCAAGTTTATATTCATTGTTTCACCATCATGGCAGTCTTTCTTGTAACTTTATTTTTTTCTTTACATTCTTTGTAACATTAACTTCTGAAGCTAAAAGCAATGTTTTATTTTACTTTATCTTCAGCTTTAGCAACATGCTACTTTTTTTCTCTTATTTTTAAGCACTTCTTTCAAATACCTTGGTTTGTGACTAGACCAGCCACCAATATTCCATACACATATTAAGAAGTCAAGGACAAAAGGTAACTCACTTCACTTCTTGGTTAGGAAAAATTTCACTCCACCTGTCTAACCCAGCCAAGTCAGCTATAGGTAAAGGAGTACTTCCAGTCTATAAAGGAGTACTTCCAGTCTATAAAGGAGTACTTCCAGTCTATTTTAAATATGGAATACCCATAATAGCCATAGCCTCCAAGAAAAACTCTTCCACACTCAGACTGTTGAAAACAAAATCTGTCGCTTCCTCACTAACTTACCCTCTGTCTCACCCAGAGAAATACTAACTGGCTCCCAGTACAACACAAAGCAAACCTGCTACTAGTCTCTTTCATCTTCAAATGTATTCAGGTTCACATTCCTACCACTAGCTGCCAGACTTTGTATGAAACACACACAATTCAACCTCAGATGTCTCTCCTAAAAAACACCCAACTCCACCCCCCACAAACAAAGCTGTAACTGCACCAATCTCACTTTCTCCATCCTTGCACCTAAACTGTGGGGATCAATTTCCCCCCGCCTAAAGGAACTACAGTCCCCCCTGCACCACCATTACAGCTGAACTTAAAATCCTCCATATCAAATCAAACTGTACATGCCACACAGCAAGCCACATCACCTAAGGTCCTCTCAACCTCTAGCATTTTTCTCTCTCAACTTTTAAGACCTCTGAACTCCTTTTCCCAACCATCCCCTGCTCTGAATCTCACAATCCCCCAGCATATCCACCACGATGTAAACCTGAAATATAATCAAGTAAAATGCACATTTTTCTCATAATTGTTGCTATATATCTTAATTGCTACGGTGCAGTTTTTTGTTACACATTACTACATTATGTTCAGTTTTTGATATGTACAGCTTATCTGTTGGTTCACTTTTTTCCTTGTGAATTATTTCACCCAAGCATTTCCTGCAAAGGCTCAGTTGCGATCAGTGCACTTCCCCAGTAAACAAATATAAAATAAATACAATAAAATAAAGATTAACAATCTGCATCTCTGTTAAAAAAATGAGTTCCTGTATAGCATTTTAGCTAATAAATCC
Source organism: Protopterus annectens (assembly GCF_019279795.1). Taxonomy (NCBI): domain Eukaryota; kingdom Metazoa; phylum Chordata; order Ceratodontiformes; family Protopteridae; genus Protopterus; species Protopterus annectens. The sequence goes on from NC_056734.1 coordinate 175,165,397, forward strand.
ATTAATGCTATTAAACTAACTTGAAACTATTTGCCATCTTCTGTTAAGGTTGGCTTCCTTTTAGTGAGTGATTGCCTTATTCATGTGCTTAGGAAACATATGCTCTTTCAAACAGAACTCATACAAAGGGAGTATATATTCCTTAATGTTACTTTTAACTGGAAAAGTGCATTTTATTTCTTTCTATGAGAGATGTATGTAGATTTCCATTGGAATGAATCTTACTGGGTGTTGCATTTGGTGCTCTCATGTGTGAAATTGGACATTTATATGATTTATTTCTTCTTACTAGGCATGCATTGTTTGTGAGTGATAGAACCAGTGAGGCATCTTGAGTATATTGTTTCTGTAAAATGTGTCTTTTGGATGGATTTCTTGTTTTTCAGGTGCATATTACTCCTGTTATGAATGCCTGCTGATTTGTTGATGCTTTTCCTTGCACTATATGACTTTCCTGGAGATTATTGGTAGGTAGGGCTTTCAAATAACCTGTATTTTTTTCACTGCAACAGTTTTGTCTGCTGACATGATCCATTTTACCATGTTCATGGCCTGCAGCCTTGACATAGCAATAGATTGTAATTATTCAGTAACAGTTTATTTTCTGTATGGTCTTCATCATTACTATGCCATATATTAATAATAATTCATGTGAGGGGCATGAACCTCAAATGTCTGGAACTAACCAAACCCCATTTTATAAACTATTACAGTACAATAAGCAAACAGATTAGGTTTTTATAGAGAAGAAGAAATTATACATGTATTTCCTGTAGTAAATGTATTAAAAAGACTGTGTCCATTATGCTGAATAAAGAGAGGAGTTAATTTTGCATCCATAAATCTTTTGTAAATGATTTACTGTTCTCAGTGCTGCTTGACTAACGGATTACAAACATTTTACCTACAAAATCTTGTTTCAGTGTTCTTTTGTGAGTCTTTATAGGAATCATAGGAGATGACAGTAGAAACTATAAGCTAAAAGAATTGCTTCTTTACTATGGAAGAAAAGTTTCATGTATTCTGTTGCACGAGCTATTAACTATTTTCTTAGTGAAGTTACATTTGAAGATATAGTTCATTTATTTTATTTTTTTGTATGTTGACTGAGGTTGATTGACTGATCAAAATCTTCCTTTCAGCCATGACTTGAGTAATAAGGCAAATACAGTAAAGTATGCAATAGCCATTGAGAAATATATCAAAAGATTAACAACATTATAAAGGCATAATATGCAGTCCATAATATGTGCTTTGTACTTTAGTTGCTTGTTTAGTTTAGATAAGAATATGAAATATTTTTTTGCTTTTCATGAAAAGCTACTCCAGAATGCTTTCTGTTGTACACATTTATTTATTACTGACTTTCTGACATGTGTGTATGTGTGTGTGTGCACATTGTGTGTATGTGTATGTTTATCTCTCTCCCTTCCCTCTTTTTTTCTCTGTATGTGCATACGCTAGTGTTTGTGTGTGTGTGTGTGTGTGTGTGTGTGTATCTAGATTTATTTGTGTGTGTGTGTGTGTGTGTGTGTGTGTGTATCTAGATTTATTTGTGTGTGTGTGTGTGTGTGTGTGTGTGTGTGTGTGTGTATATGTATATATATATATATATATATATATATATATATATATATATATATATATATGGGTCTCCTGTAAAAGACCGAAAATCCACTTGTTTGAAAACGAACAGTGAATCCTTGGTTACACGAAAGTGCGCTTAAGCGAAAGTGCACTTCCGCGAAGCACGGTTCAATTAACAGTTCAGGGAAACTGAAGCACCGAGGCACACTAAAGTGGGGAATAGGGAATTTACCTGTTCCCCACTGTAGTACGATCTCGGAGTTGGTATATTTAAGTAGGGGGGTGTGGGGGGTGCAGTCCCCCACTCAATGTAATGTTTGTAAGTGTTTTCTGTTTTTTTTTATCGTTTTATCGGTTCATTGAACCACATTTTGCAAAAGTGCACTTTCGCGTAAATGAGCAGTCTACTGCTCTTTTTCGAATAAGTGGTATTCGATTAAAAGCAGTAGACCCATATATATATATATATATATATATATATATATATATATATATATGTACACAAGTGATGGACATGAGTTTGATTTACAATTTTTGCTCAGATGAGTGCAAGGTATGTCATTTATGTCAAAGCATAATCCCTGTTTTGTGATTGTGTAACCATGGAGTTGGTATATATACAACAAGTCCCCCCCCCTGCACATGGGGGCTGTGGGGAGTCTTATCAACCTGAAAAATACACTTTTAGTTTAGATTTTTTCCTGTAGTTTATTGCTTTTGGTGTTTTATTTTGATGGATTTTACATTTGGGCATTATAGTTTAAAGGTATTTGACTTCATTTGTAACATTATTTGATAGAGTTGCTTACAATCATGTATATTTTACATACATATGCAGACACACAAGCACATATAATCCAAAAAATCACGATAGCACCAAAAAAAATCCACCAATGTAGATTGATTAAGTAGTCACATCAAATGCTAACCAGGTTTCTTCCATGAAGGAGCCTGCTTGGTGATTCCTAAAATACCAGGTAGATATTAAATCATGTGGCTCCACTCCAATTTACAGTTAGACAATGTTTAGAAATATTTAACATACTACATTTAATCTAGGCTTATATAACACTCTCAGATACCAAACTCACATTCTTTCCTTCTTATTTAACAATTTCCTTTTAAAATAAACATTAGTTGTTCCACCTGAAACCTTGTCAATAGCAATAAATGTAAAAATAGCATTGTTGTATATGCAGTTAAGCAGGTATGCTTAAACAAAGTGCTAATTGTCAGGAGCATCTGATGTTAAGGATGTGCAATGAAACTGTCTGAATGTACATGTCTATGCTCCTCATAGACTTGTGTAAGGTAATTAATGTAGTCTGACTGACAATTTGCAAAAAACTGTTAATTTCTAGCAGTATTTGCAGATGAAAAACATTTCCTTTTTACAGTATATTGAAACATGGGTGACAATGTATAAAACAATCATCCCCAACAGTACTTGTCTAAGTCCTGAATTAAAATGTTTTTTGAACCCTGAAAATGTTCTGCAAAAGTGCAGTTGCTCCTACAGCTGTAAGGACTCTTTCCTGAAATCCCACTTCCAAATTTGTTTTAAGAATGAGCCAAATTTATCAGTCAAACCTCTAATCCTAAACATTTTGAAACCAAATGTGGTATCAAATCTTAAAGAATCCTGGATTTTTTATGTTGTGGTGGATATAGTTAATATTGCCACTCAAATCCTAAAGCTTTATTTCTTGCTGTTCTAACATTGTGAGAATTATAAGCCATGCTAATAAATCTTTGTTCCTTGTCACTCATATACTTTTCTAAATCCAAAGTATCATTACCTATGGTCGACACCCTTAGATACTGAGAAAAAAGAATGTTTTCAGTAGTAAACCTTGGTTGACAACTATCAGAACATAAATCATTTTTGGTGAAAGGTTTTTTAAATGATGATGTCTTGACTGACCTGCCATCCAGTTGAATAGTCAACATATCCAAAGAATCCATCTATTTCAAATGATAGTTCACATTAAATTGAATACCAATTCTATTGTTGTCCATAATAACCAGCCATCATGGAGGAACCACTACCACATGTCAATACATGTTAAGAAAATATTGTTCTCTTACCTACAAATCCAATGTCATTCAACAAAGTCCATATATAAATCCTGGTATATATGGACAAAAGTGGCACCCATGTCTGTTCCTCTTAATTGCAGATGACACTGATTACCAAAAGAAAAAAGAAGCATTCTTGATAAGTACCAGTTTCAAAAGTGTCAGCAAAAAAAAAGTGTTATATTCTACTGAATATAATTCATTCAGACATTTAACCAATATTTGTTTGCTTCTACATCAGTAGCATAAGGTACTGACGTATAAAAATTGGAAATATTGGTTACAAAAAACCTTAAAGGTTCCATATAAACCTGATCAGTTAAGGCCGAAAACTTTCATGAATCTCTTAAATGAGCTCTAGCATATTTTAGTAAAGACTTTAAGACAAATTCAAGATATTCTAATAAGGACTCGATTTATGAACCACAACTGGTAACAATAGGTCATTGTGGCACAGGTCTAACAGAATCTTGGATCTGGAGTAATAAATAAAAATAAAAGTATTGATTCAAGGATTGAGCCAACTTAAATTTTTGTTTAATGTATTAGCTTATAATACCTTGTTGTTCAGTAGGTTTTTCAGACATCTAGGTTGGCTTATAATCATTCTTAAGTGAAAATGTTATATGACTACCTGTGTGCTTCAAGTTAAATAGTTATATCTAGACCAAATAACTACCCTTTATCAGCAGATGCTATAATCAAATCATCTCTGTTTCTTTAATGTTAGATAGCTTTTCTCTGTCCAAATGTTAATTTATGTGAAAAGTTCTTAAAAATATTTCCTTGTAATACATGAAGTTGATTATTTAAAAATCTTAACAGAATTATAGCATGGTGGGGTAAAAGTGGAGGATTGCTGGATTAAATTAAGTATTTTAAATATTATTTTAAAAATGTGTAAACATTGCCTGATTGTGTTTGGGTCACATGATTTAGTATCACTTGATTGATTACATTTTTTATTTAAAGATTTCTTATTTGTTGATAATTTATAAAGCAATGAAGAGGTTCCTTAGTGGGTGAAAAATGGTTTGCACATGGTGTAGCTATTTAATCTATATTGATTTTTCTTTGTTGACATCTGAATTTTTTGGATTAGATAGTTTTTAATATGCACCTGATTGTTTTAGTTCACCACAGCTGTGTCCTATATATATATATATATATATATATATATATATATATATATATATATATATATAAAAAATGTGTGTGCGTGTGTGTATATATCTATATATATCTATATCTATCTATCTATATATATATATATATATCTAGGGGTCTTCTGCAAATTATTGAACACTTACTTTATCAAATCCCTTTTCATCGAATCCATTTCTTCAAATCTCATTATCTCATTATATCGAACTCCTGGAACTATGAAAAGGAAACCCAGGAAAAGGAACCACTTGGCCACCATGGTGAACTTTGCCCTTCCTCCACTGTAGTGCGATCTTGGAGTTGGTATATTTAATTAGGGGGATATGGGGGGCAAGCCCTCTGCTTGGAGAGTTTTTTGTCTTCTGTGTGATTCCTTTCATGGGGGTTTCCTTTCCGTACATCTGGGAGTTTGATATAATGAGATTGGAAGAAGTGGATTCGATGAAATGGGATTTGATAAAGTGTGTATGTGTGTATGAATGCACACACACACACACACACACACACACACACACACACACACACACACACACACACAAACACACACACGCACACACACACATATATATATGTTTTGTATGTGTTACGTATCTCTCTCTCTCTTTAGATATATATTGATATATATTCTTTTTCCTGTTACAGACCTATTGCCATCCTATCTTGCCTTTCAAAAATACTACAAAAATGTATTCATTCACAGCTTATGCAGAATGCTAACTCTAACAAACTTCTCTTTAAAACCTAGCATGGTTTTAGACCTTACCATAGTAGTATTATAAACTTGTGTAGGAATGAAGGCAAACTGGTATTGTCACAATTTTTAGATTTATAAAAGTTAGACACAGTAAACCATCAACATCTTCTTGATAAACATTCTTTCATCTGCCACATTCCTTCCCTCTCTCTCATGATTCCATGACTATCTGACTGACAAGATAGCAAACAGTCAGATGGAAACAAAATATCTCCTCCTTTCTACCTGTCACTGTTGGCATCTCAGAAAGGATCAATATTAGGCCTCCTCGTATTCAACATTTTCATAAACAAGCTATATACTGCAACCCACCCTAGTAGCATAGTTCAGTATGGTGATAACTCAGCCCCTATATGTGCAGCCTCATTCTACCAGTACTTCAATACATCATCCAAAATTCTTTCACTGCTGTTGAAACTTGAGTAAAAGATGCAAATTTACTTTTATATCCCAAAAAATCAAAACTTATGCTCTTCACTCCTTAACATTACAAAAACAAAACAATTTAAAATAACCTCATCTAACAACACAATAATTGAAATTGTAACCCCTCCAAAATCTTCCTGGTGTCCTAATTTATAATAACCTCAAATCTTGACAACACACATAACAAGCCATTAAAAAATACACACCAGAAACTTAGCTCCAATCTGCAGAACCAAACATTACCTGACAGATGATGCAAGACAAACATCAGCCTCTACCTAATTTTTCTATCCCTACTATATGCCTTACCTATTCTTCAGATCTAAATAATTCACTTAAAGCTAAACTCTCTGCTTGTTACATATTTGCTGCCAACCCTACATAAGAGTTAAAACTGCAGAGCTCTGAAATGTCTAAACTGTCCTGAGCTACCCAACTATTTAACATACTCACAACTTATAGGTTTACAGGTAAGTACTAGGCTAGCTGCCCTTGTGGGCCATTTTAAACCTAGCCAGTTTTCCCTTTTTGTACTCAAAATAATCTATCCCATTTGGTTATATATTGGCCTTACACATCCCATACATAATTGATAATTATATATTACTCCTGATGAGAATAACTGGGATTATACCATAGATAATTTGAGGGGACCCATGCAAGTGATAAAGCATTTTGGAGCTGCCTCTGTCCATTACTAGTACAGAATCAGAATTGCATTTATTAGCCAAGTATGCATGCATTCAAGGACAGGGGGGAGCCCTGGCATACATTTTCTGTTTCCCATACATAGATCTAAGTTGCTGCTTGAAAATGGACAGGGGTGAATTTTGCTTTATGTGGATGGGGAGTCTGGTCCATAGCAGCAGTATCCCCTGGAAAATATACATGTACCTACAAACCATTCTGGTGATGCTGCAGAAGAGGTTTAGATTCCTAGACAGAGTATTTCTGATGCCATTTGACTTACTGATGTGCAGTAAATCCATCAGTAATGGGCTGGAGGATGCCTTGTATTCCAGGCAAAGGTTGTCTGTTAGTCGGATACCGAGAATAGTGATAGAGCTTTGAGTTGGTCCAGGTAGGACATGTTGTTTAGACCTTGTATTCTTTTAGTATCTCTGTGGACATTCCAGTTGTTGCATATGTCTGGGCAGATACATGCCAAAGGAGTCAGTATATTCAATGAATGGCCTAATGAGGGCTGAGTAAAGGGGGACAAAGACCAAAGGTGCTGGAAGCTGTTGAAGACTGGAGGGGGGTGCAGAGGGTGAGAGGGGCACTTAGTGATCTAAAAAGGGTAATTTTTTAAAACTATTTACTACCACAAAATAGGTTCACTTGGAGGACATTTTAAGCTTAGCTAGTTTCCCCTTTTGGTCCTTGAATTAACATTTCCTTATTGGTCTTACCTCTCTCATGGCTGATAATTGTATATTAGCCCTAGTGATAATAAATGTGATCATACTATAGATAATTTGAGGGGACCCATGTAAGGGATGCAGCATTTAGGAACTGCCTCTTTCCATTAGTGGCATGAGGGGCAATCCTGGAGTACATTTGCTATTACCCATCCTAAGATCCAAGTTGCATTTGAATATGGACAGGGATGAGCTTTGTTTTGCTTGAATGGATAGTCTGTTCTGGAACAGTGGTAGCCTCTGTGATATATATCCATCTCTCCACAATATTCAGTTTAGATATCCAGACTGAATATTTCTGATGACATTTGACTTACTGATGTTTAATAGGTCCATCTGTATTAGGTTGGAGGATGCCTTGTATGCCAGACATGTCACCTCTAAGCACTCTGTAGGATACCGAGTATAGTGATAAATCTTTGAGGTGGTCCATGCAAGACCTATTGTTTAGGACTTGTATCCTTTTACTAAGATATCTCTGTGGGTATTCCAATTGTTGCATGGGTCGGGACAGATACATGCCAAAGTGGGCATTATACAAAATGATTGACCTAATGAGGCTTTGTAAAGGGGGACAATAACATCTCTAGATCTAATCAAAATCTATTTGTTTATAAGCTGTGCAATATAGAAAGACTTTCTTATGACTCTGGGCACATGTTGGTCAAATGTTAGGTCACTGTACACACAAGTTCCCAAATGCCAAACAACTAGGTCAGTTCTCAGAGGGCATTGTCAGTTTGACAGTTTCCTGGAGTGGATGACTTCCCAAAGGATACAATAATGTATTTCTTGGAGTTTAGTTTCAATTCATGATTCTGGCACCAGTTATTGTTTGGGACAAACTTTCCTGCGTGATGGCTAAGTCATTTGGGGATTCAATAACTGCTCCGAGCTTGCAGTCATCTCAGACTTAGTCAGCCAAAGCCCTTTGGTATTTCCTTCTACTTTTGAGATGTATATGCCAAACAGCAAAAGTCTCAGCACCGAATCCTGGGGGACTCCATTGGTGACTGGTCTCTTCCCCTATTTTGAACTACTGCATCCTGTGAGCAAGCATACATGTATGCATTCTTTGATTCACCTTCCTGATTGTATTAACCTGATTGCATTAAATTATATTCCTTTTATAATACAGGATCACTTGTTAGAATGTGTTTTAAATTTGTAGTTTGGAACAGTCTTCTAGTAAGCAATGAAACAAAATGTATGAACCAATAATGAAAAACTATACATTTCAGAAAATTTCAACCATAAAAGGCCACTCAAACTTCTGCCATTACAATCCACCAATATCAGTAAATATGCAACATCTCTGCAGAAGTAAGTAATCTAAATAATTCCACATTAAAGGAATCTGTAACTTAATAACTAATGAAGAGGTTGCTGCTAGCAAGCAACTTTATATTTTATTGTTTCATCTACAAATAAAGTGCCTGTTGCCCTTGAAAAATAAATTGACTACGCTACATTAAAAAAAATGATAAGGTAGTAATTTTGCAATGGGGAATGGATGGCAAACTGATAACAGAAACATAGTTACTAGGTAACTCCTCTAAAGGAGGACATTCATAGGACTGTAGAATCCACTCACTTTAAAATACAACACAGTATAGTGTCAGCAATCCAACTGCATGGGTGGGAGTAGAACCCACAGCCTTCTGCATCAAAAGTGAATATACTACCTGTTATGCTATGAACAATGCGAATGACTTAGCATAAGTAGCATTAAACTTCTCTTCCCCTGAAGCTCTCAGCTCCTTGGAAAACCCACTTGACATTCAACTAAATCTCTCAACTTCGCAATACACGAAATCTGGAAAAAGCTAAAATTTATTTGGGGGGGGGATAAAGGACCAAAACCAGGGACACTTTTTAAATATTGCTTGTATAATCTTAGAAAGTTGCTAAAATAAACCATTTTGTGTTTCTATGTGTTTCCTGAAAGATAGGAAGACTGAAACTTAAAGGGTTATCATTATTTAGTGAATTCAGTTCTCACTGATTTGCCAGAAAACCACAAATTTTAAGAGGAACAGACCAAATGTATGAGCCAAATATTCTGTGAAAATCTGGACAGTTGAGAGCTATGGACTCAACTCCCTGAATCACATGTGGTGGTATGGGTAGAGAATTCAGGCTCTTGTTTGAGCCTGAGTAACACTAACCACCAGGTATACCTAACTGGGACATTTTATACACACACATACACACACACACACACACACACACACACACACACACACACACACACACACACACACACGCACACACTCACACACGCACACACGCACACACACACGCACACACTCCTGCAAATAAAAGAACAAAACTCTCCTTACTGCCATGACTCTGGCTCTGGCAGCACCAACAGAACAGTGGCACCATAAGTCCTGTAACACAGAGCAATAAGAGAACAAGAACAGCTAGTTTAGTTAGCTTAACTTCCTGCGTGAATCCACGTTAGCATGAAAACTCCACTTCATTAATTTTTTCCAACAGGTCTTGCAGCTGTAAAAGTGGGGGGGCTCCCCCGGCTCTATTGTTTCAGCACCCGTGACAAAGACGTCTCTAGATCTAGACACAATCCCTTTGTTTATTAGCTGTGCAGTATAGAATAACTTCCTACAACAAGAGACACACGTTGGTCAAAAGTTAGATCACTGTCCACATAAGTTCTCAAATCCTGAACACCTGGGTCAACTCATAGAGGCATATTGTCAGTGTGGTAGTTTTGTAGGGTAGATGACTTCCCAAAGGATACAAAAATGTATATTTTGGCATTTAGTTTTGGTCCATGATTTTGACACCAATTATTTATTTGAGAAACACCTTCCTGCAGGATGGCTGAGTCATTTGAGGATTCACTGGCTGCTTCTAGCTAGCAGTCATCTGCAAACTTAGTCAGCCACAGCTGTTTAGTATTGGCTTTTACTTCAGCATAGTACAGGTCAAGCAAGAGTGGTCCCCAGCACAGAACCCTGGGGGACTCCACTGGTGACTTGTCTCTTTGTGGAGGTAATTTCACCTGTTTTGATAATCTGCATCCTATCAGTGAGCCAGTTAGAAATCCAGTGGGTGACACAGGAGTTTATTCCCAATTTTATTTAAATATGCCTGAGTGGGGAATTGTCTCAAAAGCTTTGGGCAGGTTAAGGTGTACGGTGTGTACTGTTTTGCCTTCATCCATTGCTTTGGTGACCTGGTTGAGTAAGAATGACACTTAACAAATACAAACTGAGACAGGTCTAATGTTTGACGGTTCCCTTCGTCTTGACTGATTAGTTCCACGATAAGTCTTTCCTTTGCTTTGCATACGAGGCTGGTCAGACTTATGGGTCTGTAATTGCCTGGGTCTGTGGAAGGTCCTCTGCTATGGAGGGCAATGACTGTTGCTGTTCTCCTTTCACTTGGTACAAAACCTGTATGGAGGCTGAGATTGAACAGTGTTATTAGCATTGTGGCTAAATTGTGCTTCATGCTATATAAAATGCATCCAGGGATATTGTCAGGACCCATCAATTAATTATATTTAGATTTTGATAGCACTTTTAGGACTTGATTTGGTGTAATAACTGGATGAGAGTCAGTTTCAGATATATTTTGACAGGCAGATGGAGGGGACAGATGGATAAAGTTAGAGCTAAATTTATCGGCCAGCAGGTTAGCTGTATCTTCAGTCTCAGTGTAGGTAACATCATTCACAGTTACCTCAGTGCATTGTTGTGTTGTGCTTTTAAGATTACAAACATAACTAAAAATACCTTGTGATTGTCTTTGCCTCGGGTAGATATTTTAGCTTCAAACTTGGCTTTGTTGGATTTATTAAGCCCCTGAGTTCTTTGTTTATTTCCGTGACAAAGGCTCTAACATTCTGGAACTGCTCTTCTTACTGTTGGGCAATATTCATTTCCATTTATTTTAAAGCTTGGTGATGTTATTGTTCCACCAGACAGGTTTGTTTCTGGGGGTCTGCCCTGCACTTGTTCCTATGGGGTACATCTGCAGCTATGCAGCTGTTTATATGTTGGTATAGCGTGGAGGTGTGCAGTTCTGCCTGCATTCTTATACATACGCCAGAAAAATGTCCAGCACTAAAAGATAGCCTGTAGCATTATTCTCTGGGTAAAGGTGTCACATCACTCAGCCAGTAGCTTTCTAGTAATGACAACAAAGTCTAAGAAGGTGACTAGATATACTCCTATTACTTATATAAACTCTGGAACACCATCATGGCATACCTAAAACAAATCATGAAACTTTCCACCTTCAAGTCCTTACTAAAACAACATCTAGAACCACATGTGATTGTACACATTCTCATATGGTAACGCCATTTTCCTTTGTCAGTTCATACCCCTTACCCCATATAACCTTTCTCCCCTTCTACACAATAAACCTTTTTAAAATTCCTCCTCAGTTATGTTCATATCTTAATTGCCACATTATGTTTCAGTTTCTTTCTTTATCCATCTCCTTCAAGTTCCTTTCACTGCTCTGTATAACCAGGTTCCTTTTCAGTGTGTACTCTAGCATTCTTCTCACTGCTATCCTTGTCTTATCTGATATTCAGTCCCACTGTCTTTGCCTTCTAGCCTTAACTATTATCTACCTACATGTTAATATTTCACACTACATGCTTCAGTTTTTATTTACTTTATTATTTTACTTTTTTATTTACTTTAACTCTCATTACATAAGTCATACCTACTGTCTGCTTGTCATATATGTTGCACATGAACTGTTTGCATACTAAATGTTTTATACTTTGAATTTAATGTCATGTGCAATGTCACCACAGGAGAAATACCTGTTTTATCTTTGTATGGTGCCATTACAGAAAAATTACTTGCTTGTTCTTAAGATATCTGTATACAATCTGTGTAATTCACTTTTGTAGATTTTTGTCATGAGTATCTTAAATGTATCTCTGAGAGCTTTTCTCTCCCTGTTCCTCCACTGAAATGGACTTTGCCTAATCAAGCCTTCCCGATTAACGAAGACAAATAAAATAAGTAAATAAATAATTCAGCAAAAGACGCTACTTTCATCAAACCTAAGAAATGTTTTTTTCCCAGGGGCAAGCAGCCCTCCCCCTGAACGCCCATTTATGACTGCAGCCCCATACTCCCATATACCTCATGTATGATCACACAACAAGGGGGTGAAGAGCAAACTCTGTTGATGCTGAAAGCGGCCTTCAGTGACTTCATTTCATTGTATTAGCTCTTTCTGTGTGATTGCTTGAAGACAGGCTTTCATCAAATAAACTGTGTCAGTCTAGAAATGGCCCATTAAATCCATCTGCTTTCTTGCCATCAACCACTTTCCAGGGGGGTTAACTGTCTTACATACAGATAAAAATGCTGACTCTTAATGCCTCTTGAATGATCCTTCAGCCAATCAGGTACACACAATTTGTTCTGTTTGTAGGGTAAACCTTAATGTGATCTTTAACGTCTTCAAGCAATACCAGCTGTAAGAGTTATTTTTTCCTAATTCCTCCTCTTAAGGTTAGTTCAAAGATAGCTCTGTTCATTAGTGGCCTCATGGCCTCTTTGACACTTCTGTCAAATCTTGCGATAATGAGGTTTATATAAAAAATCCAATTTCTCAAAGTCAAAAGCCAAAGTTCTCCACGGAACCTCCTTTTGCCTTGATAGGTGTCGTTCCCTACACCTTATGGATATCTGCTGAGAAGCCCTTATAGCTACAGTCAGTGGTGAGACATCTGGGCACACAGGTTGACAGCAGCCTTAACTTCAATCACTGTGTCTCCGCAGTGGTAAAAAGGGCATTGTATATCACTCATCTCATAAGTAAGGGCATTGCCTCCAGAAAAAAAGAGGGTATAATTCCCCTGTACTTTTCCCTTATCAGGCCAATAATAGAGTATATTGCTCCCTTTGGTATGTTCCTTTCCAAACAACTGCGGCAATTGTAGAGACCACAAAGGTTCCTTACAAAGAAAATTTAGGGTCTTCAAGATATGTCTTATGCGGACAGACTGAAATCATTGTCACTTTACTCTGTGTTGTACATACTGCTCAGAGGTGACTTGTGCCTTGCAAAAAGAGCAACCTCTGACCCAACTTCAATGGAAATGCTGCACATTCGCAAGTCAAATGGCACACAGGTCACTCGCGCAAAGGACCTTAACCTGGTATGTGACATAAACCAAATTTGTCTCACAGAGGTTGCCCCCACCTTTGGAACAAGCTTCCTATTCATGCTAAACAAAGCCACTCATTGGCCCTATTTAAGCACAGTTTGGATGATTGGATGGGTAACTGGAAATTCACACTGGGGGTTCCATCTGTGTCCTTCTTGGACAGGGGCAATAGGTGGTGATTTTAGTGTCTGCTTGAATCAGACACCCTTGGGAGCACTGGTTGAACTTGGCTAGGCTTGAAACGGCCCTGGGGCCATCAGCCTAGCAACCTCCTATGATCCTATGTCTAAGCAAGACCTTTCTGTCCCACCTGACTGGGTAGCATTACCAAGATGTTCATTCTTTGAAAATAAAGGCCTTGCTTCTTCTCTTCCACTAATAGTTAGTAGCCCTCATTTTCTAGCAGGGTGATATAAATTCTGTCTTCCTCCCTGAAGCTTTCTTACTTGTAAGACTTACAAAGACAAGTGGATCCATTTTTCTCACTTTGCTTTTTACAAGGACTAGATACTTTTTCAGTTCCTATTTTTTGTATTCTGGATTATATCTATGACATTTCTGATTCTGGTATTATTTACTATTTTCTGGAAGTCCATCTGACAGTTATAGCTAGTCTTCATTCAGGAAATGGACTCTAGGTTTCTAAGGCCTTGATAAATGTAACTTTTATTATCAGTATCCCCATTTGAGCTTCATATTGAGACTTCTTCTTCATTTCAGAAAAAAAAACTTGCTCTTCCTGTGAACCAGCTTCCTCTGCACATTTGAAGTACCTGTCATAGAAAACCTGCTTTTAGTGGCTGTCACCTCCAACGGGAGATTTACTGAGATGCAAACATATTCAATGAAAACACCTTCTTTAGTGGTTCATAGTAACAGAGTCTCACTAAGATCTAATCCCTGTTTTTATACCCAGAATGGCTATTGAGACAAATCTACAGCAGAGTCCATCTTTTGGTTTTCTTTCCTGTCTGTTCTGGCAAAGGGGTGTTTCTCCTCCATTGCATGGCCATTCACAAAAAATGTACATTCTTTGTTGATAGAACCAAGGCCACATGTAAGGATGACCAGATCTTGGTTTCTTTTTCCTAATCCAAGATGGAGCTAATGGTGTCTAAATTTTTCCTTTCTAAGTGGTTTTTAAGCTCATAGATTTTTCTCAGAGTCAATATGGCTGTTGTCTTTTAGTTACTCCAGGGGTCCATTCCACTAGAATGGTAGCCACCCATGCTGCTTTCTTCTGTCCTAGATGAATATTTTTGCAGCAGCTTGTTGGTCTTCCTTTAATATCTTTGCTAGACACTATAATATGGAGGTTATTTCTAGGTCCATGGTTTCATTTGAGAGCACCGTTATTAGTGAAACATTCCCATATGGATGTCATCCAAGGAAAATGAGCTTGGAACTCTGTCCTACTCATTACAGCGGAGGGACTTTTTCTTATCAGGCATGCAGGGTAAGTACGTAGTTGTAACAATACATCTGTAAAACAAAGGTTCAGTCTCCATAACACATCCTCAATCTGTCCCCAGTCATCAGTGTATCTACTTTGAATCTTCATTTAATACTCTGCCAAAGTGCTCCAACAGAACGTCTTGAGAAACCGACACCTGCATGATGGGAATGGAGGATTCCAATCAGCCAGGGAAAGTTTTATCTGTTGAATTGTCCTAATGCCTGTGGAATCAGTCCTGCTTACTTTTTACAGATTTTTCATTAATGTGCATAGCTTTCATATATGGTAAGAAATTAAGTGCAGACAAGCTTGTTCAGGCCTGTAAGTTAACATTTACTTCAGGGAAGTTTAATAATAGTCTGAATAGTGACAGATACACCTCCAGCTTTTTTAAAGGTCAACACTTTGTGACCAACTATGCAAGACAATAAAATGTTTCACAGTACAAAGCAACAGTTAAAATGGTGCCACTATTCAGTTCTTTTTGTCTGCTCAAATTAGCAACATTCCTTTCTCTTTTCATCACAACATGAAATGCATAAATACATAACTGCAAAACAGTTCTCTGTCTCTCTCTGTTTCAGGGCAGCCACGGTGGTGCAGCAGTCAGCATTGCCATCTCACAGCAAGAGTCTCTCCGGTTCAATTCTCAGCTGGGGTGCCTTCTGTGTGGAGTCTGGTTGACATTCCCTGCAGTCACTTGGGTTTCCTCTGGGTGCTCTGGTTTCCTCCCACATTCCAAAGACATGTGCAGGTGGATTGGACACTCTAAATTGGTCCTAGGTGTGAGTGTGTGAGAGTGTGTGTGCCTTCTGTGGAAGGCTGGGTGCCAGGCTGGCAACTCAACACTGTAAAACTCCACTGACAATCATTCTGCAGATAGTTGTTCTGCTGTGGCATCCCCTAATAGGAAAAGCCAAAAGAAGAAGAAGGAACAAATACAATAGGCATAGGTGATAAAATTGTTTGCTTTCTCTTTCTCTGCAGTAGCTGTTAACAGTAACAAAAACAAACCTTCTTGCTACCATTTTGTTGGCACTTGAAATTGCTCAAATGAGAAACATTCTTAAAACAGACGAGTTCATTTACTTATTTTTGATTTTTTTCTGACAGATACAAAAAACTAAACTGAACAAATAGTGATGATTCTGTGCTTTTTATTTTTCTGCAAAGCTGTTTAACCATGGAACTAGTATATGTATATATAGTATATATATATTTGTATATGTATATGTATGTAAGTGACTATGGCGGTAATGTGCTGTATATGTATGTGACTATGGTGGCAATGTGCACCACATGATGGGTACAGGGGCTTGCACACACACACACACACACACACACACACACACACACACACACACACACACACACACACACACACACACACACACACACACACACATATGTAATACATGTGTTTAGTTTAAAACTTGAATCATATGGTTTCGGACTTCACACATATATGTAATATATGTATTTAGTTTAAAACTTGAATCATATGGTTTCGGACATCACCACACACACACACACACATATGTAATATATGTATTTAGTTTAAAACTTGA
>NC_056734.1:175187023-175224523 GCF_019279795.1 Protopterus annectens
TATGGTTTCGGACTTCACACACACACGCACACACACATATATGTAACATATGTATTTAGTTTAAAACTTGAATCATATGGTTTCGGACTTCACACACACACACACACACACACACACACACACACACACATATATATGTAATACATGTATTTAGTTTAAAACTTGAATCATATGGTTTCGGACTTCACACACACACACACACACACACACACACATATGTAATATATGTATTTAGTTTAAAAGTTTAATCATATGGTTTCCGACTTCACACACACACACACATGTGTAATATATGTATTTAGTTTAAAACTTGAATCATATGGTTTCGGACTTCACACACACACATATATGTAATATATGTATTTAGTTTAAAACTTGAATCATATGGTTTCGGACTTCACACACACACACACACACACACACACACACACACACACACACACACACACATATGTAATATATGTATTTAGTTTAAAACTTGAATCATATGGTTTCGGACTTCACACACACACATACACACACACACACGTAATATATGTATTTAGTTTAAAACTTGAATCATATGGTTTCGGACTTCACACACACACACACACACACACACACACACACACACACACACGTAATATATGTATTTAGTTTAAAACTTGAATCATATAGTTTCGGACTTCACACACACACGCACACACACACACACACACACACACACACACACACACACACATATGTAATATATGTATTTAGTTTAAAACTTGAATCATATGGTTTCGGACTTCACACGCACAGACACATATGTAATATATGTATTTAGTTTAAAACTTGAATCATATGGTTTCGGACTTCACACAAACACACATACACACACATATGTAATATATGTATTTAGTTTAAAACTTGAATCATATGGTTTCGGACTTCACACACACACACATATATGTAATATATGTATTTAGTTTAAAACTTGAATCATATGGTTTCGGACTTCACACACACACACACACACACACACACACACACACACACACACACACACACACACACATATGTAATATATGTATTTAGTTTAAAACTTGAATCATATGGTTTCAGACTTCACACACACACACACACACACATATGTAATATATGTATTTAGTTTAAAACTTGAATCATATGGTTTCAGACTTCACACACACACACACACACACACACACACACACACACACACACACACACACACACACACACACACACACGTAATATATGTATTTAGTTTAAAACTTGAATCATATGGTTTTGGACTTCACACACACACACACACACACACACACACACACACACACACACACACACACACATATGTAATATATGTATTTAGTTTAAAACTTGAATCATATGGTTTCGGACTTCACACACACACATATATGTAATATATGTATTTAGTTTAAAACTTGAATTATATGTTTTCGGACTTCACACACACACACACACACACACACACACACACACACACACACACACACACACACATATGTAATATATGTATTTAGTTTAAAACTTGAATCATATGGTTTCGGACTTCACACACACACATATATGTAATATATGTATTTAGGTACTGCTTATTTTTTTGCTTGCAGAGGTTATCAAAATCTAGATCTGGTGTCAGAATCTGTTAAAGGCACTCCTAGATGAATACAGGAAGAAACAAAATATGCAAAACTGAATGTTGCTTTCTGTGTGGAGTTTCACTTTTGCACATATTTTTGTAACTGTAAAGTAAGAGAGTTCCTGACAATACAGTGATGGTGATCTACTGACAGACACTTTTGGAAGTGGGTTATGTTGAATGTAGAACAGGTAGTAATGCATTAATGTCCAGATACACCAAACGTTTCAGCAGTAGGGCTGTGTGAGTATTCGCAAGTTAGGGTTAGAGAGAGGGCTAGGGAAAGGGATAGCTGTTGTACTGTGGTTGGGTATTGCTATGTGTGTGTACTGTATGTGTGTGTGTGTGTGTGTGTGTGTGTGTGTGTGTGTGTGTGTGTGTGTGTGTGTGTGTTTGTCTAGTTTACTTATACTGCTAAGGAAATTATGTTAGGTAACAATGTGTAGAGTTAGGGTTAGAGTTAAGACACAGAAATAAGTGGATGCAGGGGAGGGGATGTAAAGGCCCATGCCCTACACATAGTCATGCATGCTAACCCTACCCTATCTCTACCCCTACTTCTAACCTTAACCCTACACAGTGGGTTACTATGCACATTTATCCTAACCCAATCACTATAACAACAGCTCTATTTGTAGTATAATGGTTCTTTTTTTTTCATTTATTGACTGCAAGAGCATACTATTTGGTTTCTTTTTGTGATAGGTGTGATATTTTCATTTGGTTGTGCAGTTGATCTGCTGAGTTGATGTAAGGGGTTTCAGCGTAAGTTTACATTGCTATTTGTAATACACTCGTATATCATAGATCTATTTACTGTGTTGTATATCACATGCTATAAATTTAAATGCACATACACATACTTTGCAGATGCTGTTCATATGGTATCCTACAAAAAAAGGTTTTACATGAAGTGTTTTATTAATAGCATTACAGTATAATACATCCACACTGTATGTACACCAATTAGGAGAGTTATAACCCCAGTATTCTAGCAATGCAAACATGGTTACCATTCGTTTTAGCTTCCAAAGGATTGGGTTTGAGGAGATGAAGCTGATGTGTTTATATGCCACAGCAGCAGCTTGCCAAGTTCCTCCTTTTTCGTAGCTTACATTTTCGAGATGGAAATATTACCGAAGGGCATGCATAAGACTTAGTGAGTTACTGCTCTTTAGTACTAAATCAAGGAAAGGTTGGGTGAACAGTTTTGCTTTCCTAGGCTTGTGCCAAGGAATAGTATTTCTGTAATTTTCCTGGTAAGCTTTAGTGGTGTTAACAAGACTTCATATTTTACATAATCCTTTATATATGCTTGCTGAACCTGTTTGCTAATATTTTTAAAAGTCAGTTGCTTTAAAATTTTCTGGCATCATTCTCATCACAGTGTCATGTATAATTTCAAAAGTTGTCTGTTTTATTCTTTCCCGAAATAAAGTTTATAAAGGGCTTAATAACATCATGCCACATTCTTCTCTTTCTGTGTATAGGTTAGCATTCTTAGGTGTCTTGTTATAGAATTCACTTTTAAGCCATGTGCCTCCATTGCTGCCTCATTTTACTTCTCATTGCACTATTTTTGGGGTGCTTTTTTCTTAACTACATTTAATAATCTTGAATAAGCGGGATAAGACTGGAGATGAGTGATACAACCATTTTCCTTTGTCACGGTATCTAGTGCTGTCTTGTTATGCTATAGGGTTATTATTATCTAACATAACACCAAAGGGTTTCTTGTTCATATAAGCTGCAAGCATTATGGCCATATCCTCTGTGTGCCAGAATAGAGCTTTCAGTGTGTTGGATGTAATATACTGCCCTATGGAGTACTGACACTCATTATAAAATGGGAAGGTAATGCTGATCAAGTTATTCATGTATCAAATATATTCTCTGCACAGGTGAAAACTAATGTAGGCCACTTAGACATCTTATTCAGACTGTGACATGTAACACACAGCACAACCCTAATTAGCATGTGTATTAGCCATGCACAAGTTATATGTCATATCATGTTTTATGTATTATGTTATATATCATATCATCTTTATTCCATGGACTCTCGTGTGCTGTCTGTCCCTGTCCCCTGGTGTCCAAACCTGACTCACCAACCTGCCTGTCCTGTATTAGGAACTGGGAACTGAAGACCAAGACTCTTAAATTTTCCTAAAACCTAAGGAGCTAAGAATAGAGCCAAACCTCTCCCTGAGCTTCATTCCTTCAAGGGAAGAAGAAAATATGTCTACAGGAACATTGTTTGTAATTAATAGACTTGTTTAAACTAATAACAAAGTAAATTGCAGGTTGAAAGTACACTCCCTAGCCAGGGCAGCCAGGAGTCAAAAGCCATTTCTTCTCCCAGCTACCATATCCTCCCTTATTATAGCCTTTGTATATATTTCTCCTGTTTCTTTTTCCTCCCTTCTCTTCTAGAGCTGCTAGCCACTATGAGTAGCCAAGATTGCAATATATCCTATTGACCACGAGGTGGCACCATTTTACCCAAGACTAATCTTGAACACATATCTTACTATCTTAATATTTAACTCTCAAGCATCCGATATCTCCTGTATCTATCTTTCCTGCTGTCCCACTCCATCCTTCTACCTTACACTGTATATCTCTCACCCTACCCTCCCACCATCTCTCTCCAAACTTAACTTAGCAGTCAGCACTCCGCTGATTGTTCTCCTAGGGTTTAGTCCTTCACTGGCTCGGACCCTACGTCTTATCCAACTATCCCTCTCTCCACAGTCCACCCAGCTAGGTCTGTCTTGTCCATTATCCTGTTTTATTCTCTGTTTCTCCTCCTTACCTCTTTCTGCACTCCACCCCCCTCTTTCTCTATCCAAGACTGCACTAGATACTAGAAACAGGATAGGTAGTATTCCCATCCAGCATACCCTATCTGAGCATAGTACCAGTCACTTCATGCCTGAACCTTCCCTCACCTACTAATCCCCTCCCCCATCATACCTTACTTCCTCACCTACCTCATAAATAACCCTAGCCCCATGTGGCGCCATCTTTATTCCATGGATTGACTCTCGGCTGCTGTCTGTATCTGGCCCCTGGTGTCCAAACCTGAGTAAGTACTGCATTGTTGCAATATACTGTCTAGATACCTGCATGTTACCTATAAATGAGTTGGTAAAGGTTACTTTATTGCTAAACACTATACTTATATGTCTAATAGTGTGCAAGACTTACTATTTACCCTTAACGGTGACTTGTGTACTGTATGTAGCACATGGAACAGATAAGTGTTACTGTATACACTTGAGGGTAGTTTTGCTGCCACTTTAGGGTGTAATTGTTTGGCTTCAATAGAAATCACCTTTAGATTATAGTAGCATTTCTGTTTTGTAGTTTGTGTGCACTTGGTGCTTTGTAGGACAAAGACTAAAGTCGCTGTCCTATTTATACAGTTGACGCCAGGAATCATCAGTGTTTCTGTTATTATGTGGATCACTTCATGTAGAATTTAGTAAAACAGCTGTTCTGTCTGCAACTGAAACACCTCTTAAGGTAGTATGCTGGTAAATGTAGAATGCACATGCTTTAAACAGTTGCTATTATATGTTCTACTGCATCTGTTCTCACTAATACAGAAAGCACCATGTTAGACTTAGCGTTTCTGTTCTGTAGAAGGAGTATGTGCTGATTATTGCACATACACTTCATAGTAGCTACATTATAGTGCATACTGCGATAATATAGACAATAATTTTCTATTCTATCTTAAACTAAGTGTACCATATCTAAACAGCGTGCTTGCTATTGTAAAATGTATACCCGCTGAGTACCATTGAAGCACAGTTTACATTTGTTATAGTGGTCCCTTTACACAGTAAAACTGCGGTGGTATAGCGTTTTTTGGTAGAATGGCTCCATGCACGAGGAATCTGATGATTTGAACCCAATAATGATTGTGAGAATCCCATAGATACCTATTTTGTTATCCGACTTTACATAGTTCATGCCACGGCAGCTTAGCGCCTCTGTTACCTACTTTTACACTATTTGCCTTTGTCTAGCAACACTGTTTATGTTTATATTTTACATAAGCGTACACTAACTTTAACTAGTGTTTCGGTACCCTGGTCTCCATACATGTCGCCTATACTATAGTGAAGCTATAGTAGTGTTTAAGAACCAAGTCCAAGACTGTAGGGATAAATACTGTACCGGTTAAAAGCTTTAATGTAGTATTGCATTGTATTGAACTGTATACCTGTGAATGTACTGAATCTATCTGAACCTTACAAGTATTGCTAAACTGGAGAACTACATCTGCCTAGAATTCTGGACTTTGTTAGCTATTTAAAACATTCAGAAAAGTAACTACTTGTACCTGGCTAATTGAGTATATGTATCCATTATCTTTTAAGCTGTTATTAACTGAGTAAGTGGGACCAACTGTCTGTTTTCTTTACCAATTTGTTTTCTGCTCTCCTTTATGTACCCAGCTCTCCAACCTGCCTGTCCTGTATTAGGAACTGGGAACTTGCCCTATCTGAAGACCAAGACTCTTATACTTTCCTAAAACCTAAGGGGCTAAGAATAGAGCCAAACCTCTCCCTGAGCTTCATTCCTTCAAGGGAACAAGAAAGTATGTCTACAAGAACATTGTTTGTAATTAATAGACTTGTTTAAACTAATAACAAAGTAAATTGCAGGTTTAAAGTATAGTCCCTAGCCAGGGCAGCCAGGAGTCAAAAGCCATCTCTTCTCCCAACTACCATACCCTCCCCTTTTATAGCCTCTGTATATACTTCTCCTGTTTTGTTTCTCCCTTCTCTTCTAGAGTTGCTAGCCCCTATGAGTAGCCAAGATTGCAATATATCCTATTGACCACTAGGTGGCACGCTTTTCCCCAAGACTAATCTCCTTGAACACATATCTTACTATCTTAATATTTAACTCTCAGGCAATCAGTATCTCCTATATCTATCTTTCCTGCTGTCCCACTCCATCCTTCTACCTTACACTGTATATCTCTCACCCTACCCTCCCAACCATCTCTCCCCAAACTGACCTTAGCAGTCAACACTCCGCTGATTGTTCTCCTAGGATTTAGTCCTTCACTGCCTCTACCCGCTCTCTTCGCCCTACGGGCTCACTCCGCTCCCCTACCCTGCCCCCAAATCTCACCCGTCCTTAGCACCTCTACATTTATCCTCACTAACCACACCCCCCATCTTCACAATAACTCACATGGTCCACCTCCTTAAAGTGATATAACCCACTTCAATTGTTTTTCACACAGAGCACATTTAGAACTTATCCTATACACTATCCTATAACTACTACCTCATTATGCTACCTACATCTAGCTCACCACTCCCAAAGGTCCTTCTTTTAATTTTACTCCTACTTTTCCTTTTTACACCTTACATTCTATGAATATCTTAACTGCCTAGGATTTCATTACTCCTTAAGGCAAACCTCTACAACAATACTTGTAGTCCCCCATAACAATACATATACACCCAGCACAACAAACTACCTACCAGCAAAGTACCATAGGCTGACTCACATCAAATTGTATAGTCCAAGAGTTAGGAAATTCCACAACCTAATATGTAGACTCTTAAAACTTGCAATGAAAGTACAAGTTCACCCCTTAATAGATGGTGATATCCACCCAAACCTTGGACCAAACTCTTCCACAACTTCAGTACCCCACACCCCAATGCCTGCTAACACACAATTGCTCACCAGACCCTCTAACTCACTCTTGATAGCTCATCTCAATATTCAGAGCATAAATAATAAAGTTGCCCACCTACATGCGCTCATAGATGTACATTCATTTGACATTCTATGTCTTACAGAAAAATGGCTCAAAAATGCTACACAAGATAATGAGATTATTCCACCCAGATATAATATCTTGAGGCTAGATCATAAATCTAAGAAGGGTGGGGGAGTAGTCATTCTATATAAATCTGGATTACAGGTGACCCCTATAGATTCTAAACCTCCACTAACATGTAAGGCTGAAATCCTTAGTATCAAATTGCAACTTAATAAACATAAATCCATCTACATCATCTGTGTTTATCTTCCCCAGGTAACAATTCTAACACCCTAGAGGATATCCTTAGTTGGATATCTAATACCTACCCACAAGACACCATAGTTCTTGGTGACTTTAATATCAACTGGATGAGCTGTACCTCTGCACAGCCACCTACTCATATTAACCTATATGGTTTTACTCAAACCATTACATCCCCTACAACGACCAATAAACTTAATGACAAGGAAAGCACCTTCGATTGGATTCTCATAAACAGTCACCACCAAACTTATAAAGTAGGAACCCTCCCCGAAGACATAAGTGACCATTCACTGACCTTCATAATCAGATATAAGAGTGACATTCAGAACCCAACAACCTATAGAACAATAAGGACCAACAAGAATTTTAACCCTGACAGCTTTCAAAAAGTACTTATGGCATGTGATTGGTCATCCCTGAAAAACCTACCACTAGAGGAAGTTGTAAAATACTTCATTTCAAAATTCCTAGCTATTTTAGACTACCATGCTCCAACATGAACAATCAGAACCAAGATTAAACCAGCCCCATGGCTCTCAAAAGCTACCAAGCAAAAAAATCCTCCTTAGAAACAAACTGTGGGCTACCTGGTGGTCTACAGAAAACCCTTCAGATCAATTAAAGTTTAGACAGCTAAGAAATGAAACAAAAAAAGCCATATTATTAGACAAATGACATTTTTACTTTGAGCTCCAACAAACCCACCAAAATAAACCACAAAACTTCTGGTCCAGTATCAATAAACTCTAACACCCAGGTCGTTCAGTCACACCCATCCCTTTAGGCTCTGATCACGACAATCCCAAGCAAATAGCCAATACATTTAACACTTTTTTCACAGAGACCATTCAATCTCTTGCCAATCAGCTATCCCCTGACACATTATCATCAGTCCCCTCCATCACTAACACACCCCCATCATTTCACTTTCAACCTGTTCCTACATCTCTTGTCTGTTCCCTTATACAAAAGCTTAAAACTACCACCCTCTCTGCAGACCTACTACCTGCAGAATACCTGAAAAAACTGCTAAAGCCATAGCCTACCCAATTTCCATCCTGATTAATAGAACAATTACTGAAGGGAACTATACCATCAATCTGGAATGTCTCACACATTATCCCCTTGCATAAGGGTGGTAACTCCAACAAATTATCCAGCTATAGACCTATAGCCATATTATCTCCACTGGCAAAGATCATGGAGAAATGCATTCATAAACAACTGTTAAACCACCTAATAGAAAACAACCTTCTAGCCAACTGCCAACATGGTTTTAGGCCATTTCATAGTACCACCTCTGCTCTTCTATCTTTCTCTGACTGTATTAATAAGAATCACAACAATGACACTCTATCCCCAGCCCTCTTCATTGATCTATCAAAAGCCTTCGATATGGTTAACCACCACTTTCTCATAAATATACTCAAAAACCTGTCTCTAGGCACACTGGCTATTCAATGGTTCCAATCATACCTAGTCAACAGACAGCAGGCTGTCCTATGGGACAACAACCTATCCTCTCTCCTTCCATTTGCCCTTGGTGTCCCTCAGGGCTCCATATTAGGCCCTCTCCTATTTTCTATTTTTATAAATGACCTAGTTACTGTTATACCTCAAGCTACTTGCATCCAGTATGAGGATGATTCCACGTTAATATGCTCTGCCACCTCACCATCTGACCTACAGTTCCTAACACAAAATGTGTTTAACACAGTCGAGAAATGGCTTCTTCATCGATGCCTCATCCTGAATCCCCAAAAAACAAAACTGTTATTATTTACTCCCACCTGTAGGGCCCCCCACTTAATTTTATGGTGACATCAGGTTATTATATCTCCTGATTGTACTACTAAGCTTATTGGATCTAATTGACAACAACCTCACCTTTGACTCCCATATTAACAGTACCATAACAACAGTCAACAAAAAATTAGGATCCCTATACAGGACTAGACCCTTTTTGACCCCATTAGCCAGGACCACCATTGCTCGTACCCACTTAATATATACTCTTCTCTATGCCTCACCTATATATACGAAACTATGTAAAAACAACCTGAACAAGCTAGCAATCTCCTACAACAATATTGCCAGATTTGCAACTGGGTCTCCCTTCAGAACCCATCATTGCAATAATCTTAAGCAGCTAGGCTGGCTAGAACTCCCATATTTAATAGTATTTAACCAGTTAACAGCTGCCCACAAGATCCTGTACCAACCTACTAACACAGCTATATTTACTAACCTAATCACCCCCTATAACAACCTCAAGACCCTACCCTCATCAAATAAACTACTTGTACAAATAGGTAAAGCTAACAACTTGGCTGGTGACTCCTTGTTTGCCAATACTATGAGCAAAACCTGGAACTCCCTCCCAAAAGACCTAACCACCCTTACCTCAGCAACACAATTTAAATGTAAATTGAAACCATACCTTAAATCACAGTGGCTATGCCCTTGTTCTAACCCTGAATGACTTCCTCAGTTTTCTTTGGGTACTAATCACCATACCTGTATAAACTAGTTACATTTCTGCTAACTACTAAGAGATTGTATAAGCAGGCTACTTTTTCTGTTAACTACAAAGAGAGTATTCACTTATACTTAAAATGTTATTACCTAAATATTTGAATGCCTAACCATCGCTGATATGTACCATGATTCTGTTACGTACCATGTTACTGCTTACTGAAATGTAACAAAATTTATTGAATATGATAATTATCTGTAAATTTAGCTGCATTTGTAAATGTCACATATGATAAATAATAGTGTTTTTTTTCACTGTATTTTGGAGCTTTTCTACCCGGGCCTCCACTGAAAATGGGCATATATCCAGTTGGACTAGCCCAGTAAATAAATGAAAAATAAAATAAATAAATAAAATATGTGAATCCACAATAATACAGAAGCATATCCTTTTAGTTCTTATCTACCAACCCTTAGACTATTAGCACTCATCTATGAATCCCAGCTGCAACCACAGATCTTTTCTGTCCCACTAGTAACTCTTACCTGCAATGAAAGAAGACTCCGCAGTCAACTATTGAAAAAAAAAGTCCACAAATGCAGGAATTCTGTTCAAAGGAGGACAGTATTGATTTGGGGATGTTGGTTAAAATCCCTGGTTCAAATACTGGATATGAATGTAATTTACTGAGAAGAAAGGATATTAAGGATAGCAGGATGTCTAAGGCATGGTAAACAAGGCACACATCACCTCTCTGGAGTCTGTAAGATGCACAGTACAGGGTTAGGGCTTCCAGCCTGTCCTGGCAACTAAGATTCTTAAGATCAGAGATTGTTTTGGATAAGGCATCTCTGAGGCTTTTCAATTTTTCTAATGTGTCTGCTGAGGTACATGCTGAAGGGTGTATTATAATCTATAATGGATCTGACCAGAGATCACTATAGAAGAACAATTACATCCCTGGCTTGGAATGAGATGCTGTTCGAAATTATTTGTGAAATGTAGGAAGCTTTCCTGACTACAGTGGCCACATGGTGATCAAAGGAGAAGTAACAATCTAGTTGGATGTCCAGGTCTCTAAGTTCTGTTTCACTAGACAGTTGTGTATTCTAAATGCTATAGCTTATAGTGATTTGCTGTTTTTGGACAAGGATAATACTAAATAATTTGGCATTTAGTTTCTACCTTTTTTCCATGTCTCAGGATTTTACTGGTGCATAATCTTATTTTAAACGGTATTAGTATTTTCATAGGCTTTGAAATTTACACAACGTTTGCAATTGCTTGCAACTGTAGTCAACTCAAAATCCTGATTTTCATCTAGGAGGTCAAAGAAAAAAAGAAATGACAACCAAGATAAGACCAGGCACTGATCCCTGGGGAACACGGGTCTATATTAGGAAGCTGAAAATTCAAAAGAGCGAATGCTCTTACATTGACTGCAAATAAGCGAAACCACAGAATGCCAAATGGCCGGAACAGCAATTTTTTTCTGAGGGAAAAAAATTGCTGGGGCATTGTTGGGACTTTGCCATTTCCTCCACTGTGGTGTGATCTTACAGTTGGTATATTTAAGTAAGGGTGTGTGGGGAAAAAATCGCTGTTCCGTACTTTGACATTGTGTGGTTATTTGCTGTATTATATAGACCCAGGGAACACTACTGTTACCTTCTGTCTTTTACAAATGGCACCGTCTAAGTTTACTGTGTCTTTAAGCCAGATGGCTAGCTATCTTACTACATAGGAATCATTGCTAAGGGCTAGTAGCTTCATTACACTTCCATCATGTACTATGATATTGAAAGCCTTGACCAGATCAAGAGAAGCAGCATGAACAGTATGGCCACTGTCAACTGCTTGAGTGGACTTCTCAAAGGAGTTGACAAGCTATGATGATATTTGTTTTACAAAGCCAAATTGTTGTGGGACTAGTGAAATTTTGATATCATAATTTGTGAAGTCAGTAATGAAGCAATCCTTGGCTTTACAGGTCAAGCTGGTTAGGCTGATCAGCCTTTAATTTCCAGGGTCCATAACTGGTCCATCTTTATGGAGAGACATCACTACAGCAGTGCATCAAGACTCAGGAGCATAGCCCATAGCTAGGCTTAGGTTAACCAGGTTAAGGAGGGGTTCAACAACTGCATGTTTGGCAATGTTTATTAGACAACCTAGTATGTTATCAGGACCCACAGGGGATTTAATCTTTGACAGTATCTTAAGGATATATTCCCTTTTGAGACAGAGGGGGGTAGTGAATCAGGGATACCTGGACTTAGGATTACAGTTTCAGGGAAGAAGCTGGCAGAGAATCTGTTGGCCAGCATATTTGTGATGTCATTGGGCTTAGAGTTGGAGGGTCATTGTGTAAAAGTTCAAATCAATGTTGCAAATTATTTCTTAGTTTTTTGACATAACTAAAGATGAACTAGTACGTGTTCTTTGCTTTGGATACTAACTTCAGTTCATGGGATGCTTTGCTGACCCTTATAGGACCGTTTAGTGCATTTAACAATTATCTGCAAAGTTAGTTAACCAGAGTTCCCTGCTTTTGATTTTGAAATCAGAGAAGTATATGCCAAATAGAAGAAGTGCTATTACAGATCTCTGTGGTGCTCCACTTGTAACCTTCATGCTCTCTGAGGACACACCTGCCATCCTCCAATTTTAGGTTGAGTCATTTAGCCAATTAACTATCCATCTAAATACATAGGGATCAAACTGGAGTGCATTTAACTTGTTGATAATGTCGGTATATGATATGGATTCAAATGCTTTGGTGAGGTCAAAGTATGCTCTATGGATAGCATGACAAACTGTCCACTGCTTGCATTATCCTCTGGAAAAAATCACCAGATTCATTAGACAGACGCTACCCTTAACAAAAGTTAACTGCTGGGGTCAAGTCTTATATAAGATTTTTATATTGTAGTTTACCAGGTCTGTTAAGGCAGCCATGGTGGTGCAGTGGTTAGCATTGCCGCCTCACAGCAAGAGGTTCTCCGGTTTGATCCTCAGCTGGGGTGCCCTCTGTGCGGAGTCTGCATGTCCTCCCTGTGGTCACATGGGTTTCCTCCCGGTGATCTGGTTTCCTCCCACATCCCAAAGACATGCTGCAGGTGGATTGGACACTCTAAACTGGCCCTAGGTGTGAGTGCGTGTGTGTGTGTGTGTGTGTGTGTGTGTGTGTGTGTGTGTGTGTGTGTGTGTGTGTGCCTTCTGTGGAAGGCTGGCAACTCGACACTGTAAAACTCCACTGCCAATCATGAGCAGACAGGTGATCCACTGTGGCGACCCCTAACCAGGAAAAGCCTAAAGAAGAAGAAGAAGTTTACCAGGTCTGTTATGTTCCACTCCATGGCCTTGAAAATGAGGCTTATCAGGCTGATGGATTTGTAGTTCCTGAAGTCCATGGGGGAGGCTGTCCATGTGAAGTGGCATCACAACTGCTGAGCACCAAACCTTGGGGACAAAGATAGTGGATAAGCTCAGGTTGAGTAGTGGTAAGAGCAGGTCCAACAGCATGTTAATTGTTGTTCAGCTGGCAGCATGGTATGTTATCAGGTCCTGTAGAGGACATTTCTAACAACTGTTAGTTTGTGATGATGGGGGGGTTAATATTCTTGGTATATGCGAGTGTTGTATAGATGTCTCTGAAGTGAAATTTGCACTGACTTTGTTTGCTAACACACACACACACACACACACACACACACACACACACACACACACACACACACATATATATATATATATATATATATATATATATATATATATATATATTATTTTTTTTTTTGCTATATCCACTGGATCAGGGTAGTTAGTACCCATTATAAATAAGGTCAGAGGAATGCTGGGTGTTATTTTGCAACTTCCTGATGTAAGTAAAGAAAGATGTGCAATTATTCTTAGCTTTCAATATAAGCCTAAAGTCATAAGAAGCTTTTGTTGTCCCGATCATATTTTTAGTAGCTTGGACAACCTTTTGATATTGACCTTGATTTTTACATCTTGAGTTTTGCTATATATTCTAATAAGATGTTTGCTTTTATTGTATTAAATACTTATGCGTGTGGTCAACCAGACTGGTTTGAGCTTACCCTTCCCATTTTACTTCTGGCAGGGATTGACATATTAATGAAGTTTCCTAGGTCAGCGTAGATTTTATTTGCATAACTGCTCACCGTGTCACCATTCTGGTGGTTATAGACATGCCTGGATTTTGAGACCTCATAATAGAACTGCAGGAAGTTTGTACATTTGAAGTCTTTGAAGATTTTGATATTTTCATCTACTTTTTTGGGGATTTTGAAAGAGAAGGCTACCAATCTGTGGTCAAACTTGAGTGGGGAAGGATATACTCATGGTATAGTGTATATACATGCTGTATTTGTAAGGACCAGGTCAAGAGCATTGTACCCTCTAGTAGGCTGTTTGATTTTTTGATCCAGGGAATTTTCATTTATAAAATTGAAGAATTTTTGGGCATAGCCTCATTTAAGTTATGGGGCGGCCACAGTGGTGCAGTGGTTAGCATTGTCGCCTCACAGCAAGAGGTTCTCCGATTCGATCCTCGGCTGGTGTGCCTTCTGTGCAGAGTCTGCATGTCCTCCCTGTGGTTGCGTGGGTTTCCTCTGGGTGGTCCGGTTTCCTCCCACATCCCAAAGACATGCTGTAGGTGGATTGGACACTCTAAATTGGCCCTAGGTGTGAGTGTGTGCATGTGTGTGCCTTCTGTGGAAGGTTGGGCGCCGGGCTGGCAACTCGACACTGTAAAACTCCACTGCCAATCATGAGCGGACGGGTGATCCGCTGTGGCGACCCCTAACCAGGAAAAGCCGAAAGAAGAAGAAGAAGCCTCATTTAAGTTATAGGTCTCCCAATTTCTTGATAGTTGAAGTCATCCAGTATAATGGAATTTTTATGTATTTGAAGTTCACCCAGTGTATTTAAGAAATAGATTTGATTTTCTAGGGTCATCAAGGGTGATCCTGTAACATGCTATGATCTGATAGTTGCTTTTATATAGAAGGATATGAATCTCAGTAAGTTTGAGTTGTGGGTTTGTGGTAATCTGCCTAGAGATAATGCAGTCTTGGATAGTACACTGTAGTTCTGTTTGTTATAAAGGCATGGTAGGTGCAAAACTCTGGTACGGAGGAGGTGGTTTCTGCATTATTAAACCAGGTTTCACTAATAATACATACATGAATGTGCTCCAAATGCAGGAGGGTGTCATGGTCAGACAATTAATTATTTAGACTCCTAGCACTGAGCAGCACTACACTGATATTGTCTGGGGCTTTATTTATTATGTCTTTAGGTAAGAAGATCTATTAGATGGACTCTGCCTAAAAAAGGAACTACGGGAACAGCAATTACTTTAGCTAGAATAAGGAAGCCTTGGAATTAGAGGTGCATGCTATCCTTTACAAAAGAAGAAGGGCTGTACAGCAGTTCATCTCATGCTGACATATCCTGGATTCCCTGAAATGACACCAGTTATTCAACCACCTGTTGAAATCACTCATCTTCTCCTTGTACGTTGGCTTAATTCATGATGAATGTAATCATTCCTGCATTTGTGACATGCATGAAGACCTCTGAAATGCCTCTCTGCATATCCCTTAGAGTTCTTCATGCCAGGTTGTTTACCTTCACAGGGACCAGCACCATATCCTAGTCATACTCGTTCATCTTTAGAAAAATGACTCACCATTACCCTATTTCTGTCCAGCTTTGTGAGAGTAGAGTCTGTGTCTACGCTATGAAGTCATCAATAACAAGTACATTTATATTAGTAGAGGGTTTAAGTGTGGTTGGCAATGGATGTGACAGTATGTATTGTGATATTTAATTTCTGCTGAGACATAGTCTTGTTAGACGTTGGTATTTTAGGCAGCGACTAAAAACTTTTTAAGTATGTTGATTTATGGAAAAAACAGTGAAATTGAAAGATTGTAAGAACTATATTTAGGTTCATAGGTGGTTACTTTGCTATTGACCTGAAGGTCATTATAAGCCTAGTCATGTGTACCTAGTATAATACTAGAGAAACCCAATGTAAAGGATTTTCCTGAACTTGAGATGATTTTAGTTAGCAACAATTGCCTATATCTAGGAGGGTCATAGGTGAAATCCCCGGCAGGAATTTATGATTTCCCATCCAGTCATCCAGGACGTGCTTAAACAGGGTCATGGAGGAGCTTTGTTTGATGTGAATTGGTAGCCTATTTCAGAGGAGTGGCAGCCTCTGAGAGACATCTGTTTCTCTAGCAGGTCCTATTTATGTTGTAGGTGAGGTTAAGGTCCCTGGAGCAGGTGACCCTTGTTCCATTTGACTTGCGGGTTTGCAGCATTTCCATTAGGTTTGGATGCAAGATTGCTCTTAGGCAAGCAAGCAGAGTACAGTGACAGTGACTTTGGTCTGTCAGTGTATGATATGTGCTGGAGATCCTGAATTTGCTTGGTTAGAAATCTCGGAGATCTCTCAAGTTGCTGCAGGTGCCTGGTAAGGTACATGCCAAAGGGAACATTGTACTCAAATATTGGCCTGATAAGGGCTGAGTACAAGGGTGCTGTGACCTCTTTCATTCTTGAGGCAATGCCTTTGCTAATGAGGTGCATGACATAGAATGCCTTCCTTACCACAGTAGATACATGGTGGTCAAAATTTAGGCTATAGTCAACTTTTCCCAAGTATCTCATTACTGAGTTGTTACTTAGGGTGTTATTATTTATATGATATTCTACAGGGATATTGTTTTTACTGAAGGGGGTGATAATGCATTTTTTAGTATTGAGTTTGACTGCATGGCTTTGACACCAATCATTGGTTTGTGTAAGTCCCTTTTGAAGTATATTGACATAATTTGGGTATTCAGTGATTGCATCTAATTTGCAGTTGTCAGCAAACTTAGTCAGCCACAGCCCCTCAATTTTAGCCTGAACTTCGGAGAAGTATATTCCAAACAGTATTGGGCCCAGCACTGACCCCTGTGGAACTTCTCTGGTGACAGGTCTGCTGATTGAGGTAAAGCTCCCAACTTTAACTGAGTGTGATCTGTCAGTGAGTCAGTTAGCAATCCACCTGGTGACATGAGGGTTAATATTCAACTGGGATAGTTTATCAATGATGCCCAAATGTGGGATTATGTTGAAGGCCTTGACTAAGTCAAGGTAGACTGTATGCACAGATTTGCCATCGTCTGTGTGTCTGGTGACGTTTACGAAGAAGTCCACCAAGTTTAACAGGCATGACCTGCCTTTGACAAAGCCGCACTTTGTTGCATCAAGTATTTGGAGATTACCTATATCCTTATTTATAAAATCCATGATGATTCATTTCATAGCCTTACAGATGAGGCTGGTTAAGCTTATGGATTTGTGGTTCTCAGGGTCTGTTGCTGTATCCCCTTTATGAAGGAGGATGACGGTTGCTGTTTTCCACTCAGCGGGGATAAAACCAGTACTCAGGCTGTAGTTGAAGAAGAGAGTACCAAATGGAGTTGCTAAGTCATGTTTTAAGACCATTTCAAATGTAATTATCCTCTGTAAACCCCCCTATAACTTTCTGCTTCTCTACTCTCTTCCTTCCCTTCAATAAATAAACTTACTACTTTATCTTCTCCTCTTGGTACATCACTGTACAAACATAACTAGTAAAATATTTCAGCTATGTCACTATTGCACTGTTATGTATATAATATGCAATTATGAATGTATCCCTCTAATGAATGTATTTCTATGTATTTCACTTGCCACAGTTTAATGTATGACACTGTAATGCAATAATGTGTGGTACTGATGAATGTAATGTGCGGCACTGTAATTCAGTAATCTGTGGTACTGATGAATGTATTTCTATATGTATTTAATATGTAAAATTTCTATTTTCTGTTGGAGCTTTTCTCCTCGGGCCTCCGCTGAGAATGGGCATTTGTAGCCCAGTCGGACAAACCCAGTCAACAAATAT
Organism: Protopterus annectens; assembly: GCF_019279795.1. Taxonomy (NCBI): domain Eukaryota; kingdom Metazoa; phylum Chordata; order Ceratodontiformes; family Protopteridae; genus Protopterus; species Protopterus annectens. Next base: position 175,205,190 of record NC_056734.1, read on the forward strand.
AAAATAAATAAATAAATAAATAACTATAAAACAGCATTTATAAATGGAGTTGTGCAAAAGTATACAACAGTTATGACAAAAGGATCTGTAAACTGGCTGCCCTTACAATTTCATACCAAAATTTAACATACTTTAAAAGTTATAAACCTGCACAGCTATTAAGTTCGATAAAATGAGGAACAGACTTTGTGTTACTTTCAAGAAGTGCAGATAACATTGCCAAAACTGTGAACAGCAATCAGTTAAAATGGGCTAAGGAAGTATTTTCAATAAGCTATTGTACAAAATATAATTATTATACTTAAAGCTCTAAACAGAAACTTCAAACTAAAAAATGACCATTTTATAAGAGCAGTATGGTGCCTAAGAAGTAGATTTGGTTTTCTGGGGTCAGTGAGGATGAATTAGACATGGTACAAATATTAATATACATCGAAGAATTGTAAGGCATGAATCCTGAGAACACGTTTGGGAGGGGAGTGCAGCAATATATGTACCATGTACTCCTCCCCCATGCCTTATTATATACTTATTTCTCTTTTTACTTTTCTGTTTTTACCACTTTAGAAATTATTTATACTTCTTTATAGCTGTTCACTCTTTTGAAGATAAAAAAGAACCAAGAAAGCATCTAATTTAGTCATTTTCTGTTTAACATCATCCCATGCGAAGGTGTCATTCATGGTTAATGTCAGAAATCCTGTGAAAGCTCTAATCAGAATTTTCCATTAGATGACACTGCACTTTGACACCTTTCAATAAACTACTACCCATCCTTTGTACCATTTATCCTATATTTAACAAAAGCACTTACTGGTTTTATAAAAGAAGTATTAAAGGAGTGTTTTTTTTTAATCACAGGCCTACATGTTTTATTTTTATATTTGAGTTTTATGTGGGCTAGTTGCTATTTGTTTCTTTGTGTCTCTATTTTTGAAATCATTACATTTTTTTGTTTTCTTCTTTTTAATTCATTTTAGTAATGATTTTTATTATAGTACTCATTTAACAAAATAATAAGGTCATATATTTAGCATAAAGGAATCTGCATGCCTTTACATTGTTTATAAGTGATTTTAGGAATAATTTGCACAAAGTTTTATTCATTATATATATTTATTTATTTATTGACATTTGTTAACCAGGTTTGTCCAACTGGGCTTGTTTTCATTGGAGACCCTAGGAGAAAAGCTCCAGTAATACATTTTTAAATAAGTACAATTTTAAATGATATTGATAATTGATAATAGCAGTTATAGCAAAAAGATTCACATATGTTGGGTTACATGCATACAGTTAAAGTTAAAGTTGCATTAAAAAGAAGCTTAATAACATAATTTTACATTGATATAGTTCAATAGGTCAACAATAAAATGTTTTTGTTTGTATAAAATTATGCAAATACATAGTAGACACATTGGAGAGAGAGGTGTAATGAGGTACTAAGTATGGACCTTTTGAGGGTACATAAAGGGAAATAAGACTAGGTGGGGTCATGGCAAGGGCAGGTCCTGGAATTGAGAAAATAAGCTTTTAGCTCATTTTTAAAGTGTGAGGTGTGGGAGATTGAACGTAAGTCAAGGGGAAGTTTGTTCCAAGCATGGGCAAGGGAGTGTTTGTAGGGTAGTTTGCTTACTGACCTTTCTGGGTGGTAGACATCAAGTAATTGTTGGTTAGAAGTACGGAGGGTCTAGGGTGGGATATAGAAGGAGACTAAGGAAGATAGAGATGGACAGAAGGAGGTTTTATAAAGAACAGAGTGTAGCATATGAAATTGATAAGATAGCAGAAATTGGGGAAGTTCAAGCCATTGAAGGGAGTTTAAAGAAATGCAGTGGTGTAAGTTGTATGGGGAGTTAGTAATGAATCTGGCTATTTTATGGTAAGTCTGTTGGAGTTTGTTTAGAGTGGAGGCCTGGATATTGGTAAGAACTGTGGCGGCATATATGAGGGAGGGGAGGAGGAGTGCCTGGCCCAGGGTAAGTCTAGATTCAGGGGTTAGGAATTTTTTGTTCTGATATAGCAGACCTAGTTCCTGGTTTGTTTTTTATACACTGGAGTATGTGTAGGTTGAACTTTAGTTCATCATCGATAATGACCCCTACGAGTTTTGTGTGGGTGTCAGGTTGGATAGTTGTATTGTTAGAAGATGTAATAAAAAAGGAGGTTTTGTGATGAGAAAGAGAACGGGGAAGGAAAAGTAGGAGTTTGGGCTTTTTGGGATTTAGGATCAATAGGTTGTGAGAGAGCCATTGTTCAGTGGATTGTAGGGCCTGTTGGAACAGGGAGTGTAGTTCAGGAATGTTATTTGAGATGGATATAAGTGTAGAGTTGTCGGCATACTGAATAAGGGAGGATTTTTTTGCATGAGGCGTAAAGATCATTGGTGAAGATGTTAAACAAAAGGGGTCCCAAGATGGAGCCTTGGGGAACACCAGTGGAGATGGGAAGGAAAGGCGAGGAGGATGAGAGCCATTTGACAGATTGTTCCCTGCCAGATAGGTAACTATTAAAAACAGGCGAGTGCGGAGGGGGATAGGTGGAGATTTGTGAGTTTCGATAGTAGTAGTAGAGGATGAGAGACAGTATTGAAGGCTTTGGAAAGATCTAGGAAGAGACAGGAAATGAGTTTATTGTTGTCTAGGGCCTCTGCAATGATATGAGTGAAGGAGCGGAGGGCAGTGGTGGTGCTGTGGTGAGGACAAAATCTATGTTGGGTAGGGGTAAGTAAGTGGTGTGTGAGGAGGTGATTGAGAAGCTGCGAGTGAATACATTTTTCTAATATCTTGGAGAGGGGGGACAGAATGGCAATGGGTCGGTAGTTTGAGGGGTCAATGGAGTTTCCACCTTTATGAAGAGGGATAGTGAAGAAAGATTTCCAAAGGGTGGGGCAGTTGACTCCAGAATAGATCGATTAATTTAATTAGTATAGATATAGGATAGGCAATTGAGTCCACAGCAAGTTTGAGGAATGTAGGAGATGGATTGTCAGTGGAAGGAGAGCAAGGTTTTAGTTTGAGTAGTAGAGATTTGATATAAGTAATGGGAACTGGCTCAAATGAAAACAAAGTTGTGTTAGTGGGACTTGGAGGGGTGGGTGTCGAAGTAGAGTTTGGCTTAGAGGTTACCAGATTTTGGATGGAAGAGATAAAATGTTTATTCAGGAGGGTAGCTGTTTCCTGAGAGGAAGAGTTAGGGTATGGGGACAGATTAGAGGGCTTTCCAGGATAGAGGATGTTGTTGAGAGTTGACCAAAATTTTCGAGGATTGGATTTGTTGTTAAGCTGAGCAGAGCTATTGTATAACTTTTTGTCATTGGTTGTATGTTGTTTTGCAAGGTTTCTCAGTTGCCTGTATTTTTGAAGAAGAGGTGGTTGTTTAGTTTTAGTCCACGTTTTCCAAGCACTATCTCTTTGTTTCGTAAGGGACCTAGTTTCCTTGGAGAGCCAGGGAGCATGATTTGATGTTATTCTGATCTATATAGGGAGCTAAGGAGTTTAGAGTACTCATGAAGATGCTATTGAAAGTGCTTACAGCATTGTTTAGGGGGAGGTGTTTTAGGATGGACTAGTCTATGTTGTGGAGAATGGAATTAAATTGGGATGAATTGAAAGTCAATAGTTTTCAACAGTCTTTGATAAGGTGGGGTTTAGGAATATTGGAGTAGTGTCTTAAGATGGTGGTAGGGAGATGATTACTGAGGGAGTCAGGTAAGGTGGTGGGATTGTGGTATTGGTGGGGGAAATTGGTAAGGGTCCAGTCTATGATAGAGCTGGAGGTGGAATTTTTATGGAAGCGAGTGGGAGATGTTATAAGTTGGTGGAAGCTGTGTAGGTCGATACTGAGTTGGGGGGATTCAGTTGTGAGTTTGGACCAATCAATGTTGACATCACCAAGGATAAGTGTCTCATATGGTATGTTGTGAGAGAACCAGGATAGGATGTTTTCAAGAATGGGCAGATTGTTACCAGGAGGAAGGTAGACAGAGGCAATTGCCAGTTTTTTGTGGGGATTCAGATGGCAGTTAAGGATGATGATTACAGCTGGGAGGAAGTCAGGAATTGGAGAAGGGTAAGGTGAGAGGTTAAGGTTGTTTGAGTAGAGGAAGGCCACGCCACCCCCTTTTTTACAGGCCTATCAGATCAGAAGATATTATAACCTGGTGGGAGTATTTCACTATTTGAGATTGTGGCTTGAGCCAGGTTTCAGATAGGGAGAGGATGTGAGGGGTATTGAGATCTGCCCATTAGTGCAGCTCAGTAACTTTATTTGCTAGACTCTGAATATTCAATGAGTAAATAGTTAAGTATTTGGATGGAGATGGTTGTTGTGACTGAGGATGGTGACTGTTAGATGAGTAAGATGGGTGCAGTGTAGAGGTAGTTTTGGGGAGAGTGAGGGTGAGGAGAGAAGAACAGGGGCCAGGGTTGGGATAGATATCTCCAGAACAAAGCAGGTTTTTAGTGAGGAGAGAGTGTGTAGTAGATGCTAGATGGAGTTTGTATAGTTTTGACTTAAATTTGTGGGAAGGTTTAAAAAACTGTATTATGGATAGTTTATATAGACTTGAGGTAGAGGTAGTAAAGAGATTAGGGGAGATAGCAAAAGATGAAGTAGTTGGATATATGTTGTATGAGTGAGAAGTTGGTGAACATAGGAGTGGGTCAGAGAGATTGGAGTGGTAAGAGGTGGAGATAGAGAGAATAAGGAGTAGTGTAGAAGATATTAGAAAATAATACATGTTGGAATAAAATATGGTCAGATAGAGTAGGTAGAGACAGTGGTATAGAGGAAGTGGTGTTGACAAGACTGACAGATTAGTACGGTGGTTGTGGCAATAGGCAGGAAGTGGAATTGCAGTGGCTAGTGGGACAGAAATGGGAGGGATAGTTAGGTATAAAAGTAATTGTAATGGGGGTGGGTGGTAATGGGGGTAAGGTAGGGGAGCAAAGTGAGCCCAGAGTAGCAAGGGCGAACAAAGCGGGGCTAGCACCCTAGTCAAGATGAAGTCAGAGAAACAATCAGAAAAAGATCGTGAAAAACTAGCTTGAGAGACAAGGATATAAAGTTTCTAAAGGTATAGTCACCAGAAATAAATAAAAAAAAGAAATAAAATATGAGCAGACATATGCTTACAAAAGGACACTGGCCTCAAGCTACACAAGTAGATTTACTTGAAGCAAACCCAGTACTGTATGGTTAAAATAAGCTACAATAGAGAGGGGCTTTGGAGGGGGGAGAGAGGTCTTACTAGCAGCTAAAAGCAGGGCACAAAATAAAAAAATATTAATATGTAAGAGTCTGAAGACAGTAAAATAGGGCAGGTGCACTAACAAAGGCAGTTATGAGTAAGGCTAGAAATGAATTCAGGGAAGGGTAAAGTACAGAACAGGAGATTATACACAGAAACAGTATGAGGATAGTGGGTAACCAAAGAGAAAGGATAGGAGCTGCTGGCGTCTGCTTTTCATGACGACTAGTGAAAAAAAAAACACTGTAAATTCCTGTTGTGCTTATAAATTCTAGCATTAATTAAAAGATTAGCTTATCATGTAGTAGTTATTCACTGGGACACATACTTCAGTGGTATTATTTTAAGCTTAAAATGGTGGCTTCTGGACCGATGGTTAGAGTTGCAGGGTTTCTGTTAAGGTCCTCAAACCTGTGTTGCCTGTACTGTGGCCAGGAGAAAACCACAGGGAAAAAATCCACTAGGGCTTACACAGAGCAGCAGATGCTCAGCAGCATGAGGGGGAAAGAAGGTTTAAAAAAAATAATTTAAATTTTAAATTTAATTAAAAAAAAATTATTTTATATTTAGTGTTACATATCAGATTTTAATATGACAGCATTCAGCTGTAGAAAGGGCACTTAAAACAATAATCCACACACAAGAAATTGGATTGTTGCTCGAGTAAAATGACCCCAAAGGAAATAGCAGCATACAACAACACACAAAACTTCAGGGATCATAAACAATGTAGAAGAAAAGCAGTATTAGTTCATAAAATCCAAGTTCTTTATTCGGTAAGTGCTTTCATGGGAATGACTCCCACTTCTTCAGACCATTCAATAAAATGCATTTCAAAGCAATCCATTTATATAAGGAAGGCATAATATAGTACCAGTCAAATCAGAACCACACCTTTTCCCATTCTTAAAGTGATAAACATACACAGGTATATTTAAGCTAAAACTACATTCATATAACACCTCAAAAGACACATATATAGAAAAAAACACATATATAAACTACATATAAATATAAGTACATATATCATTTCTCATATTTTGTAAAACAGCATATATTATCACAAGTTCACAAGAATCCTCACATACTAAAAAACATATATAAATAAATAAATAAATAATATATGTAAATGTTGGTGGGACATATAAGTGTGCATAAGCCATACAAGTACAGCTAACACTAACAATTAAATAACAGTATAATATATAACCTACTATTTATGAATACTTCTATTCTTCAGAATGGGTTCAGGGGAACTCTATCGTTAAGGCCACTATCCCTGTCAGCCTGCAGTCGAATGATCCATCTCACTTCTGAAGTCTCAGTTCTATTGCTGATGTCCCCCCTCTTTCATTCTCATTCACTATTTCTATAACCATAAACGTGAAAGAGTGAGTTTCTCCCTATTCCAGTATATGTCTAACTAGGGCATTGGTTTTGTCCCTATTCCTAATACCCAAAAGGTGCTCTCTTATCCTGTATCTACATTCTCTGTTTGTTTTTCCTACATAATAACCTGAACATAGGCCACAAATTGCTAAATATACAATGTTCTTAGTATAACAATTAGCTGTAACCCTAAATGTGTATTCCTTATCTGTGTCAGGATGTTTAAATTTATTAGTTGTATCTATCCATTCACATTGATTACAGTTTTTACATGATATAGTTCCTTGATGTTCTCCCGTAGATCCATTAGTTTTGGGCCCATAACATAGTAACCTTTTTAAGGATTTCTTATTTCTAAATAGGAAGATAGGTTCATCCCCTACAGTTTCCCTAATTTGGGGTTCATGTGTCAATACTGGCCAATACTTCCTTACATCTTTCATAACATTAACATTACTAGTATAACTAGTAGATATCATCATTCTATTCTGAGCAGGGACATTTGATACTAATTATGTCTCTTCTCTATGTGAGAGGTATGGTTTCCCACTTGTATTTCTCAGGGTTTGGATCTCATTAACTGTACCTCTGATGTCATTATCCTTATAGCCTCTTTTTCTGAACCTTGTACAAAGTTCATTCACTTCCTCTTGAAATGTGTATTCCTCTGCTGTCAGTCTAGACACTCTTAAGGCCTGTCCCTTTACTACATGTTTAAATATGTATTGGGGATGCATGCTATCTCTATGTACAAACGTGTTCCTATGACAACTTTCCCTATAAACCTTCGGGGACCATTCCCCTCGTAGCTCTCTATATACCCTAACATCAAGGAAATCAGTAATGTTATATGAAAATTTCAACTCAAATTTTAAGAAGGAAGTACTCCTATTCAACTCATCATTGAAGGCCATTAATTCCTGTTGCATCCCCTTCCAAAGCAGGAAAAGGTCATCCACAAAATGTTTATAAAAGACGATCTGTTGCCATCTATCCTTTGTCATGTATTTCTGCTCTCAATTGGCCATAATTATATTGGCATAACTGTTTGCACTAGATGTACCCATGGCCACTCCCTCTTTTTGGCTGTACACTATGTGGTTGAATAACATCACATTATTTATCAGGACCTATTCCATAAGTAAGCATATTAACTCTATCCAGCTTCCAGTATATGTTCCATCCTTAGTTAAGTATTCCCTCAACATCTCCAAACCCACACTATTGGGTATAGACGTAAATAGGGAGTTCACATCCATAGTTACCATCATAACAGAACCATCATTATGGCAATTAGTTTTGATATGGTCAAATAAATCTATCAAAAATTGTTTAGTATCGTTTAGAATTACAGTGTTCTTATTGACCAAGGGTCTCAATATTGTTTCAATATACATAGATATAGGCTCAGTCAACCTACCCCTCCCTGAGACTATTGGTCTCAGGGGTCGGTTGGTTGGGTCCTTGTGAATTTTTGGAATCCCTTGAATTAAGGGTATTACTGGATGGGGTACCAAAAAATAGTTATACTGTTCAATAGTTATCCATTCATCCGTTAGACATTCATAAAGTATGTATGTCACAACGATACAGAATGCCACAAAGATCGCTTTTCCACACACCAAAAGTCAGCTAAAATCCTTTACATGGGTTGAACAAACCACTATCTACAACTGTAGTTCACAATAAAAAGATTTTAATACGAACAACGTTAAGCGCTTTCACTCACAAACTGTAAGCTTCTTCAGAACCAGTTTGTGAGTGAAAGCGCTTAACGTTGTTCGTATTAAAATCTTTTTATTGTGAACTACAGTTGCAGATAGTAGTTTGTTCAACCCATGTAAAGGATTTTAGCTGACTTTTGGTGTGTGGAAAAGCGATCTTTGTGGCATTCTGTATCGCTGTGACATACATTCTTTTGTGAACTGAACGTCTTTTTCAGTTGACATTCATAAAGTAGTTTACTCAAGTTATCTTTTATATTGTTGACAGTATCACTGTCTATAATGCTATATACACTTCTATCAAGCAGCAATGTTTCCATTTGTTTTTCATAAAAATGCTCTATCCATTACAGCTATGGGGCCCCCTTTATCAGCCCCTTTAATTATTATGGATTCATCCCTTTGTAGGGCTTGTAGGGCTTTATATTCCCCTCTGTGCAAATTATTCCTTCTAAACTGTTGTTTATGTAATGAAACCAGAGTCAAATTCTTTGTATGCATGCATACTTGACCAATAAATGTAATTCTGATTCTGATAATTGGCATTAGAATAAAAACTGCACAAAATTTGAAGCTCATCTTTTCAGTTTGAAAGTGTTTTTCGGATGTTAGTAAATACATCGCAGCATTTGATGAAATAAGTGCTGCAATGCATTTTTCGCTTTTATGTACTTATTTATTTGGACTGTTTTTTATTAAACCACAGCACAAATAAATTTAGTATTTCTTAGAAACCCATTACCTAGGAATAACATGTGTTGCATCCATACACGTTAATGAGCCACCTTCAGTCCCATTAAATTCTGTCGACACAATGTACATTTTACCACTGATACCACTAAGGTTAAAGATTACTGTTTTTCTTGGTGATGTCAGTGTATGAAAAATGTATTTTTTAAAAGTGTTTTGTTCTTTGATGTGAAGCAAAAATAAGTTCCAAAATGATCAGGTACTGTTCAGCAGTTTTTGTACCATATACTGTGGGTGAAATGGTAAGCTTAAATTGGTGGAAAATCACTTTAAAATATACAAGAACTTGCTTCTGAGAAAGTACTACAGGAATTCTTCACATATCCTACCTTACGTATTGTGTGCACTAATGAATCATTTAGACCCACAGGACTAGCCTTTTAACACTCCCACCAGTAATGTGACCTATGCATCTACCAGCATGTCTGAGAATACAATCTAGCATTTATCTTAACATGTCTTCATCTAAGTTGTTCATATCTTTGTGGCCTGGAAAAGTTGCTTACATGCACAGTTTTTGAAGTAGTGGGACAAAGTAATTATTATTAAGAAAGCATACCTGCATAATCTATCGTAAACTGGAACTAAAGACAGTTATGCTCAGCGAAGAGTGTGATATGCATGTCATTTATTTTCTTAGAGCTGTAGTCTCACATAGCATTATACTATTTCATTTGAAAGCATTTACTTTTTCCTTGCCCCAAGGGTCTGCATTATGAGTAACTATATAAAGATTTCATGGATTATAGATCAATTATAGAAGTAGTTTTTGAGTCAAACTATTTAATAAAAATGGGACAGCATGTCTATAAACATAGTATACAGTCCCATGCAAGGGGTTCACATACTATGATTGCAGTTATGTAATGTTATGCGCCTTATTACCTGACTGTGAATGACACCTAAATATGGATCATACATGGACGGCAGTGTGGCCCAGCACCATAGTTTGTCATACATACACCTTGCCCACATTCCGCTTTGAATAGCTGTCATACAGCTCCATTTTATTTGTGATATATATGTGAGTTTGTTTCACATATCTTTGTGACATGACTTGTGACCCAGTAACACAGGTCACATATATTCATCTGCATAGCCCTTGTATTCTGGCAAACAAAACAGCCGGCTCAAGAGTCAGATGCTGTGATGGCACTGAAGGTTTTTAGTCTTAAATCAGACTTTTTTCAGATATGAAACCTATACTAAGGAATGTGTCCAACTATGCACTACTCAGCATGCTAACTATAAGAGTCAAAGCAAAAATACAGGAGTTAAACTTAATAGTTTAATGCAGATTATACTTTAGCCAACAGTGAGAATTATACAATGATTAAGTATAATGCAAGATGCATCTGTTTGTATTTTATGCTGTTTCACATTTAGTGACTTATAAAGAGGATAGGTGTATAGTGTTGTACCTCTAAATGCAGCAAAATTCAATGCCTTTTTAGGGTAGAAGGGGGGAGACTGTACTGGCCCAGAAGAATATATGTTTACCGTATTGTTGACTGTACTTAGTTACTTATTTACACCTTGCTTGTAATCTTCTCTGCTGTTTTGGCAAGGTATTAATCGTTAAGTGTTTTCCAATTGTCTGCTAGGAGGTAATAGATGTGTTTGACTCACTAGGATGTTATAGAAAAACAAAACCAGATAAACTGCACTTCACCAATGGCAACCAGGATGACAGAATAGCAGATTTATTAAAATAAGCACAACTTTACCAAAAAATATTAACGCTTTCATCTTACAATTAAGATTTCTTCAATTCTGCTGTTCTATCATCCTGGTTGTCACTAGGATGTTATGCTTGGCATGTTTGCCTCAGGAGACTCCAAAATGTGTCCATAGGGGGCAATAAATATGCTTACTTTACTAGGATACTATGCTTGATATGCCTGCTTCTGAACCATGTTTTTCAAGTTATTTAGTTGTTCATGTATGTGTTTTATGTATTCAGGTTTTCATGTAGGTGTTTGGAATGATGTTGCCACTTAACCATGGCCTGTGGAACACAGCATCAGTGAGAGGTGGTCATTAAGTTTGTTAATCTCTCTCTGTGTGATTCATCTGCAAAGGCAGCCACATATATTTCTGCTGCTACTCCACAGTGTACTGTGTGATTTACACATTTATGAATCAGGGAACAGCAATGGATCATCCTCTATGTACCTACTGCATACCTGGACTACTCCAGGTACACAGCTGTATATGCACATATGGTTTAACATAATTAGATGTTTTTGAATTCCATGTGGCTGTTGTATTTGTCATATATCACCATTTATGAATATTGCCCATAGGCAGTATATAGTAGAAAAGTAGGATTTGCAGCTTTTCTGTGTCTGCTTGGTCTCTTAAGATTTATGGCATTTTGATGACTCCCATAAGATGTGCTACTACTCTCTCATATATAGTGATATAGTAAGATGGCGTACCTTGTCCAGAAAGAAAGAATATAATTTACCAATGTTACCCACAGTATTTCAGGAAATCAGTTCTTGCAAACACACATTAATGTACAGATCTGATGACTGCATGAATAAATGCTTTAAATACCAGCTGTCTCACTGTACATTTACATATTGTTCCAGAAGGCTGACAGCATACTTAAAGATCATTCCCAATGGGCTAAACTGATACACTGCTGAGTCCTTTTGCAAATAAATATATCATCATGTTTTCAAAATGACACTTGTGACAAAGAAGCTTACAGGGGAGCTTTTGTATCATTTCATTTTACTGAGTGTACAGCATACTGACACGGTGTTACATTTTGTTGTTGTCAGCACCTTACTGTAATTGTTTTTTTAACAGTGAAATTACTGTGCTATGATGAAGGTAAGCTCCTGGGATGATCTGTTTGCTCCGGGTGAAACACAAGCATGAACATATTAAACCAGACTTAATAATGGCCAGCAACAAAAGCAATTTACTCAGCAAAAGTAATTTAATTGCTTAAAGTGTTCAAAATATTTATGCATATTTGTTTAGCTTGCATTTTTTTTAATTTATACAATTGCTAAAGTGCAGAAAATAAGTGGATCATAGTTCAGCATTGTAAGCTCCAAGACTGTGCTTACATTTTACTATCCTGTCATTTATCTGATAACTTCAGTACATTTACAAATTACTATACTTTTGCTAATAACAGCAGTTCTGAAACAAACTGGCAAATTTCACAGCTAAATAAATAAATCTTTCAGCCATTTAACCTGTGCACATCTCTGACTCTTTTTAAGAAATCATTAAATGATTTCATGGCTGATATACTAATACAGACATATGGTTATGTCTGTAACGCATCCAAAGGATTAGTAGGTCACACACTTGGTATTCAAGCATATGGAACTAGCTGATTGTAGAGTAAAGGGTAGTCACAGGATCATAGGTAAGAACTAGGCTAGCTTCCCATGTGGGCCATTTAAGCCCAATTTCCCTTTTGGTGCTTGAATTAACCTATCCCATTTGGTATAGATTGGCCTTATCCATCCCATGGTTGATAACTGTATATTATCCCAATGAGAATAACTAGGATCATTGCCATAGATAATTGGAGGGGACCCATGCATGGGATAAGACATTTAGGAGCTGCCTCTGTCCATAACTAGCAAATATAGACAAATGTATCTGATCTTCTGGGATAAGTGTTGCAAAACTTTTTTCAGAAATTTAGATGGATCTCATCTTGTGTCTTTTGTATCTTCCTGCTTCACGTTTGTTTCTTCTAAGAATATGCAGGCAAGCAGGGCATTTCTGTATGTTGTCTGCAGTGGCTGATTTTTGACCCACTTGAAGTTCTGGTTTACTTTTTGTGATGGTATTATATTTCTCCACCTCACAAATTTTTGCAGAATGTCCAGATTTTTGCCTCATATTTTAAGTCTGTTCTTCAAAAAAATGTTTTTATGGCAAATCAGTGAGAAATTAAGTCAATAATTAATGACTTTCATCTGAGTTTCAGACTTCAGATCCCTCAGAAAAATGCATGATAATGCACATCCAGTTATTCTAGTAACTTTCTGAGTTTATAAAAGCAATACATAAACTCTGTTTCTATTTTTAGACATCTGTCCCCCCATTGTTGTAGGTTTTGTCCAGGTTTTATGCACTAAGAGGTTGAAAGGTACAATGGGTATAACTGTCTACTCCTTACCAAAATGATGAAGATTGAAGAGGAATGTTGCGGTTTCCTCTTAGAAAGGAGTGACATCATAACATCTGGATAGGAATTAGAGGAATCAGTATATTTATATATGGGTCACAATTTAATATTCCAGTGAGACATATAGCTAATTACAGTATCAGATATAATTTTATTGTCTGCCTTTCCTGCATCATATTTACTGCTGAACTTGAATTATGACAATAATTCATAAAGTCTACACCATCAGCAGTTCTTTTCCCATACTTCAGTGTTTTACTGATACTCTTTTATGACTGTCCCTACTTGCACTGGGTGACTCCAACTCCTTGAGCTTTTCTACTATATCCTAATAGTCTTGCATTTTTTAAAAATGATTTTTAAAATGGCTCCATGTTATTGCACCAAAGGCCAGGTCCTGAAACAGTGTGTTTGGCTGAATCCTGACTGTAGTGACTTTTTTCAGCAGACTGGAATTTTGTCAACTACTGTTATTCAAGCACTTGTCAATCACACATCTGATATGCTTCCTTTCAAAAGTGTTTATTCCTTCTTGGTCCTTGTTCAAGTGACCTTCCTTTAATGGTCTGTCTCCTGATATTCCTCTAATCAAAGTTTTAATTCCTTTTTCTACATTTCTTCCTTTCCTGCCTCTTTCAGTTATCTTTCATTTCTTTATCCATTGTATTGTCCAGCCGTCTGGCCAAGAATGGTCAGTAGCATTGTATCTAGAATTAATGAGGGTATAAGGCTTTTACAGCTTCCCTTTAGCCACTATAATACAGGTGATGCTATGATAACCTTTTAGTCCTATCTAGTAGTTAGCACAATGCACTAGTAATTATTCATCTGGTAAGCATGCATTCATAGATTAACCTTACCTTCATGAGTGTCTGCTGCTTCAGTGTACTGTCAGACAGTGATAATACTTTCTTACAGCATAAGGTTTACTTCCATTCTCCTTCTGTCACTGAATTCATCATAATATCATCCCATATTTGGTAACAGGTCTAATGGGGATATGCAGCAATATCCTAGGCCTTGGACTCTTTTTAACAGAATATAGTTGGATTTTTTTAGTTGTTTATGTATTGACTGAATGGTGATTGTATCTTATTTTTCAGATCTTATACAGCCATAGTACATTGTAAAGAAATGCCTATGCTGTTGCTTGCTTTAGGTGATATTAAAAATCAGTAATGTCACTATGGCCCAGTTTAACCTATGGCAATGCAATTAATGAGAGACATCTGAGATTGTGGCTGCCTGAAGAAAATAAATAATACTCTGGTATCAGCCTAGCATATAACATTACCAGGGACAAGAGTTTGATCATTTGTCAGCTATGCCCATGAACCCTTCTGATGTTTAGCAAAGCTGCTCACAGCAGGCAAAACATCTCCCAATAAGCTGGGGGGGCTTATTGAAGTCAGCATATATTGGTCTAGTTCCATTCTGTTCTAAGATATTATTGATAACTGGCCAAACATCTGTCTGATAACTTTCCAAGAAGTTTATATGTAATACTATGTACTTTCCCGAACAATGCCAAAGTTGATGACAACAAGGAAGAACAGTCATCTATCAGAAATGGTAAGCAATGGACTAATTATTCCATAAATCCTAAATCCATGCATAAATTGGATACTAGAACAAAAATGATTGTTAAATCTAACCTTATCAAAGAATTATACTCTTCTAGTAGTAAAAAGAAGGTTACTGAAATAGAAGATATTCTGGATGTTTCCACATCTCATTTTAATAAGATTACTCAGCAGAAACCAACAATGGATACACAAGATCTAATTAAAATATTTATAAAAAATGTACTGAAAATAGACTGTCAGAAGATGAAATAAAACTAATTGAGAAGTCTATATCAATGTCTGAACTCAAAATTCAAATTAATAAATTAAAACCCAATAAGGCACCTGGAAATGAAGTTGTAATACCTGGACTATACAAAATGATTATTAAGGATGCTTTGAGTATTCTACTAGAGGTATTTTCAATAGCTAAAGGACTTACAAAGGTACCACCATCCTGGAAATACACCCTAATATCCCCAATTTTAAAACCTGACAAGGACTCAACACAACGTCCTTCACATAGACCAATTTCATTATTAAATGTGGATTATAAAATATTCTTGCCAATCTATGCCTCTAGAATAAAACAATTTCTTCCAATGTTGATAAACAATAATCAGACTGGGTTTATAATGAACAGAAACACTTATGATAACATCAAGAGAATACAGTCAGTAACTGATTATACCAATAATTCAAAAAGAGAGCTAACTTTGGTTAGTCTGTTTATGAGTAGTGCATTTGATTCAGTTAATTGGGAGTACTTACTATTAGTTTTGGAGGAATTTAATTTTTCCAACAATTTCTTACAATTAATCAAATGTCTCTATGAAAACTGCTTTGCATACATTAAGATAGCCTCATATACTTCACAATCAATCAAGATTACTAAGGGTGCTAAACAAGGTTGTCCCCTCTCTCCACTGCTTTTTGCTCTAGTTATGGAATCTTTTGCAAATGATTTTCGAAAAGATCAAATAAAAACATCAAAGGCATACCAATACATAATGACTTAATCCCCGAAATACAATTATTTGCAGATGACATCCTATTAACTTTGACCAATTGCAATTCTTCTCTTATTGCAGTATTCCAAGCAATATAAATATTCTAGAAGAAATCAGAACTCAGTTTCAATGAGAATAAGACTAAAATACTACCTGTTAATTATAATATTAATAAAAATGGATAAAAAATACATAAATACATTGTGAAAGATGGTAAAATGACTTAATTAGGGATACACTTATATGATAATATTAAAGATACAACAACCCTTAATTACAATAACTTAAATTATATAAAACAAACTCTCAATAACTGGAATACATTTTGTTTTCACTATGTATAGACTATCCTTAATTAAAATGATTATCCTTACTAAAATTCTATATAATACAAGCTTTATCCCGCCCACTCTCCCCAAAATATAAAAGAGTATAATTATTTTTTTCTTCTGAGATTGTTGTGGTTTCCTAATAAGCCTAGACTGACTTTAAACCATCACTTTGGAAATTGGACAATGGGCGGTATTAATCTTCCAGATTTAGAACTATATTCCTTATCCTCAGTTGTTAAGACAATAATTTCTTGGTTAAATAACAATTATAATGCAAAATAGAAAGATATTCAGGGAGGTATCTGTTGTAAATCCAATAATTAAACACAATCATATCATACTAAAATAGCTATTAATAAATTTCATTGGTTAATAAAAGACTATTTTTATAGAAAACAAAAACAAACCAGTTAACTCATATTATATTACTATGATAATAACCTCCTTTAAAAAAATTAATTTTCAGGAACCCTGAATATAAAGCATGGATTTTCTTTGTATTTCCATTTGCCTACACTCAAAATAGTATTAATACATTTAATTTAACAACCATGACTACATTTAAAGGCAAAAAAATGTTAAATGTTATACCAGTATCAGTTACTAGACAATGGGAAGTTACAAAATGTTGACCATATCATTAGTAAGCCTGAGTTAAGCAAAGACATGTGGTTAGAAATTCAAAATTGTAGACAACTGGTTGAACACAAGATTAATCTAATGCAACCAATTGTTAGAAATTCTCTCCCCACACTCATTGATTTACTCATTATTCTAATGCAACAGAATATAGCTGGAAAGGGACTTATATATACAATATATAAGGTACTTAAGAAATCAATAGTATATCACAGAGAACGCTATTGGGATTACTTTAGACTTGTTAATAACTCCCCAAGTGAAGATGATAAAAACTAATACTCCAGTCATCAAAACAAACTACTTCATCACTAAGGTGGAGGATATTCTCTTGGAAGTTCTTACATAGAACCTTTATCACAATACATGAAGTTGAATTGATGTATAATAAAGACATAGGGTGCTGGAGATGTAAACTAAATGTTAAAGCTGACTGGCAGCATATGTTTTACAATTGTATAAAACTTAAAACATATTGGGATAATATGAATTCTCTCTTACAGTCTTTTTAATTTTAATTATAAATTTATGCTGATAAAATCTCTAATTTTATTTAATGCACCTATTCCCACTTGTGTCATGAAAATAAAATACCCTCTTTTATGGTGTATCTTAACATTAGCAAGAAAAGTCATCACCAAGAACTGGAAGAATCGGATTGCTCCTACTATGAAGGAATTTGTACATTTGGCAACTAAAGTTTGCCATCTTGAACTTATCATGATTAAGACAAGAACATCTAGAATCACTTCTTCATATAATATATGGTTGAAATTCAAAGAACTACTTGATAAACAGACTTTAATAATTAACTAACAACTACTCTTATTGCATTTCTTTTTCTGTTTAAAAAGCTTTGTTTTACATAGCCAACATTGTAAATAGTTATTTTAATTGTTTATTTCTTTTAGATGTGTATATTTGTTTTACAATATTTCTGTCATCATGTATTTCTGTTTTGTTGTTAAAACTTTCAATAAAAATAATTGAAAAAAAAAAGAAATGGTAACTGATAGTAGCAGTGCAGTGGTCTCAAACTCAAATGACCTTGCAAACTGCAACTGAAATGACCACTAGTTGTAATTTTAATAACTTCAGTTTAGTAACTGTACTTGCTAGCTATTGCTAAAACTTTGTCACAGGAAAATAATGCAGTGGCACTGCAAGAACATTTGGCATTTTGTGCTACAACACTCATTCAAAACCTATTTTCTCAACGTAGTAACTGTAAGAAGCAGTTCCTTCCAACTATGGCTATGTTGTACTGTCATCATAATGGCTCTTCATTTATAATTTATACATAACGTCTCCTCTTACAGATTTGTTACTTGTTAGACTGTTGCTTTAATTCTCTGCTCTGTCATTCTGATTTAACTTTCCTTATGTGCATGTGTGTGTATATATATTTATATATGTATACAAAATTATAGCAGAATTATGTAAAATTGGAAATTACTGCAAATTATACTTAACTTTGCAGTCACAGGTAGACTTCCAGGCTTACTAAAGTACATAGTGTGTGTTGTTGCAAGCTCCAAAAATGACTAAAATCTCTAGCAACTATTGGCACATTTCTGATCAGCTCACACAACTATGATCACACACGAGTGAGAGCTCTAGAATGTGAAAAGCATTTGAAAGAAAAAACACATAAAAATATTTTTGCAGAGTGGCAAGCCCCCAGAACCCTATTATAAGGGGGAGGCTGTATCCCACATTCCTACATATATGTGTGTGTATATATATATATATATATATATATATATATATATATATATATATATATATAGGTAAATAGATACAGATATATGGATGTACTTTGAAATATCAATGTACAAACACAGCAAATGTCAAAACATCAATCCTAGAGGATCTAAACTAAAAAGAATAAAAAAAGAAATAAAAATGCAACCCTACACATCCCCTGTTAATTATATATATCATATCCAAGATTGCACCAATGTGTGGAAAGGGCAAACTCCCCCTCTTGGCTGTTCCATGACATCCTACAAAGTAATGTTGGCAGAATCATTTAATTACTCTGCCAGGATTAAATACATTCAGTATTACAAACTAAATATATATATATATATATATATATATATATATATATATATATATATATATATATATATATATATATATCAGTCTACTTCAGAATGTTGACCATTCAGAATACTTACTTTCATATGGCTGACACCATATGATCGACATTCCGAAAGACCGACATCCTGAAATAGCACCATTTACCTACCTGTAAACACAGTAAAACTGTGTTATGCTGCGGGGGAACGCCCTCCTGCAACCCCCTGCTACTTAAATATTCTCACTCCGAGATCGCACTACAGTGCAGGAAAGGGGAATCTCTCAGTCCCCACTGAAGCGGGATCTCTGCTATCATTTGTCGGCCTTTCAAATGTTCGCTCATATGGTGTCGGCCATATGAGTTTTGAACATTTGAAAGTTCGAACAAATGAAGGGATCCCATATATATATATATATATAT